>NC_068982.1:37218011-37218728 GCF_001194135.2 Octopus bimaculoides | reverse complement strand
ATATATATATATATATATATAATACAGTTGTATATTTAAGAAATGGCACAGATATGTATACATGCATATATGGGTGTAGGATGTCACAAACAGTGAGCAACATGAAATAGGAAAACAAATGAGTTGAATATGCAATATAAAGAATGACTCTTCATAAAATTTGGGATTTATGGAAGGTCAAACCTGGGAACAAAACCTGCACAGTGGAGATATACAAGGAAACCGAACCAAAACAAACATGGAGGGTTGTTAGACCAGAAAGAGGGTAAACTAGCAAATGTTGGAGAAATATTTTCTTTGAAAAGAGAAAAGATAGAAGAGAGATTGATAGGATATGTCCTGCCTCTTGGACAGCCTTGAAAGAAAAGGAAGATGATCATGATATATGTATGTATGTATGTATGTATATGTATGTATATATGTATATGTACATATATGTATACATATATTTATATATATATATATATATATATATTACAGAGGCATCAAGCTGTTAGATCAGGTTATGAAAGTTACAGAGAGGGTCATAGCCCAACTAATTAGGGAGCGAATCAATTTAGATGAGATGCAGTTTGGGTTCGTGCCAGGTAAAAGCACTACTGATGCCTTATTTCTAGTGAGACAGTTGCAAGAGAAATACCTAGCCAAGGATAAACCTCTGTACCTGGCTTTCGTTGACATGGAGAAAGCCTTTGACAGGGTCCCCCGATCCCTTAT
>NC_068982.1:37198821-37217311 GCF_001194135.2 Octopus bimaculoides | reverse complement strand
TATATATATATATATATATATATATATATATATATATATGTATATATATATATATATATATATATATATACACACTAAACTCTCCCTCATCTCAGCCTTCTGACATGCCATTGACTACCTCTCCTCCTATTTACAATCAAGTATCTCCACCACTATTCCCATCAAACTCAAAATGAACAACCTCACTTGTATGATTATGATGCTCATTTACAACCATCATGTGATATCTAGGTAAAGGTGCACATGTACATATACGATGAGCTTCTTTCAATTTCCATCTACCATATTCACTCGTAAGGGTTTGGTCAGCCCAGGCCTATAGTAAAAGACACTTGCCCAAGGTGCCACATAGTAGGACTGGATCCATGACCACATAGTCACACTTACAAACCTTATATATGTAATTCGCCCATTTCAGGTGAAACATTGAAAAGCTTTAAAAGCCAAAAACGATTTAAATACCTAATAAAATATATTACATTCATCCTTGAGTTAAAAGTAACCTTTAAAAAAACCTCCAAAAACACAAATTTTGCTCACTAAACTTTTACTCTAATGATTCAGAGGTCAACATTGTATTCTATAGAAGGGTAAAAATGGAATTCTTAGTTATTAACCATGAAATAAATTTTGACAAAAGAATACTTTTGTCAATTATGACTTCATATTCATTTCAATGTAGGAGATGAATGTAAATTTCTAAAGAAGGTATTTTAAGCCCTACCTTATTCCCCTAATTACATTCCAAGTTTTGGAAGAGGAGGGGACAGAATAGCAAACTTCAATTACTAGAACATTGTTGTGAACAACAGCCCTTAATCTCTGCTGATGCATGGCTGATAAAGTATTTGTAAACTAAGTCTTTGACCATTTGACACCATCTGTTAACAATAAACATTCAAATAGATGTAGTGAAACACAATAAGAGCATTAAGAACAGTTGAATGGGGTCAAATCCAAGCAACTAGAAATAGGGTACCAGAAGTTTAGAAACTAAAATATACAACAGGCTTTTTTAATTACTGGGGCTGGCACTAGTTAATATTGCTTAGTGAGGTGAATCAATTTCTTTCACAAAAAATGTACAATATTATTTATAGATGATATGAATTTTGCAAGATTTAACAATATATAAAAAAATATTTGTAAAAAATGTGTGTAGATGAATGCATCTCAACAGTACTAGTGATGTACACACAAGCTTTCAAGTAACCAAACCAAATTCAAGCCCTGTAAAATACAACAGAGTTCTGTGAAACAATAAATATTCTAATTAAAAGCAGATTACTTCCATTTACCATATCATCACTAACTGGATATTTCAAAATAAATTACTATCTAAATTATTGCTTGTCAAATATCCATGTTTTGTATATTACAACATATACATATGTAACATAAAGTACTACCTTGTTTATTTAATTTAAATAGGATTAGCATTATAAATAAATACAGATTTTTTTGTAACAGCATGTAGTCTATATTTTAATTGAATAGTACCTCAATGAAGGAACATTTCTGAGTCAAAAAAAGAAAAGAACAAAAAAAAAAAAAATATTTTCGAGCATCTAAATTGCAGAATGGTGTTCTGACACCTTTCAGCATGTCTGTCGCTTACTTGTCAGGTCTTTCTAAAACATCTTTACACAAGCATTTCCATCGGTGATTAAGAGCATCCAGCTTTTCTCTCAACAGATGAGAATCAGGAGCGGCTGACTGACGAATTATTTCATTGCCTGCTGCATTCATGCTATTTACAGTTCCTTGATGAGATCGGATTCCATTCTCTAATTCCTACAAATAAAATTAACACAGATGTAAGTTCACATTTGAGACAATGAAAGAATCAAAGACAAAGGTTATGTTACAAAATGAGATTAAAATTTAGGAGCAGCAATGCAAATATATATATTAAGTAGCTTTTTCAAAGAGATCATTTCTCTCTCAAATAATGCCAACTTTAGATACAATGGGATACTAATTGTAACTGCCAAAATTTTAAGCGTTAATTTTTGATTATATAATACACATTTTATGTTTTTATTTGAAGCATGAATGCAAAAGCAAATAACTAACTATATACAAGAGCATCAACAAGGAAACTGGTTTGAGTGTCAACAGTTTTTGTTCGTGTTGTTTAAGTTATTTGTGTCTCTACTTAATTTAAAGCCATTTTACAAGAGTTATTTAAGTATTCATTAGGGTTAAACAGTCTAACTATTCTTGAAAATATAGCAAGTTACGCTATGCCAAAATATCTATACATACAATAAGAAAAGAATAAAATAAATGAATAAATAAATAAAGATTGAAAGATTAAATCTTAAAATAAAGGAACTTGAAGAGCAATTCGAACATGTGTTCAGAAAGATGCTTTGATAAACAAACAATTTTGAAGAAAAACTATGAATTCTAAGGATATTTGATTTCAAGAAAGCAATATCATTGGTGCTAATTAACTAATCCTCTTTTGTGATTCATTAAGTCTGATTCAAATACAACCATATGAATATATAAGAGAGAGAGAGAGAGAGAGAGAGAGTGAGAGAGAGGGGGGAGAGAGAGAGAGGGGGGGAGGGAGAGAGAGAGAGAGTAATTTGAAAAACTTCAGTAGTTGTAGTTGGGTCACATTAATAAAATTAGATGCTTTTAAATCAATTAGCTACAAAAAGTTTATGTTTATGTTAAGAAAATTAAATTTCTTGATCTACATTAAGAAAGACTATTTCAGATTTATATTTCTCAACATCAGGCTTGAGCAATTATTCACCTTTAAAAGAACGAAAATATGTAAATTCCTCATATATTTCAAGTTTTGATATGGCTTCTCTCAAAATAACATCAGGCTTCATATTTAAGAAAAGAACTTGAATTAATCTAATAAACCCAATGTTTAAGGTTGGTTATAATTATGTTCTTAATAGAAAAAGAGAATGCAAAGATAAACAACAAATTTACCTTGTATAGTTGCTTGTCTGATGGGGCAAGTTCTTTAGCTATAGTAAGTTTTTTCTCAGCTTCATTAAGCCATGACATAATATCCTTCAAGTCACAGTGGAACTGGCGCCATTGCTCTACAGCTTTGCTCCATCGTCTGCAAACACAATGTTTATTATGTTATCAGAAAAAAGAAAAAGAATATTTGAGACACAAAGCAATTAAGCTAAATGTTAAAGAACAAAAGCAAAAATTGTAAAATTGATTTTTTTTTTCAAATAATTTGAAAGTAAATGAAGCTGATCTTGGCCATTAATTTGATAGGATAAGGTCATGAGTTCTATATATTTAAGAGATTAGATTATAAAATAAACAAACTATTATTAAAATTGAAAAGTAATTTGATGAAACATTCCAAACTAGCACTAAATTCATTTGCATGTTTGTCAGAGCAGCATGTAACTACAAATGCATATATAATTGAGAGAGAGGGAGAGAGATTTTTCTCTTGAGTTAGTTCTGACATATGAGTATTTGCTAGTGGGTGGGGAATGTGTACACTATTTCTGTGTAGATGTGTAGAGTAGTTCAGTAAAGTGAGAACTGATACAGAAGAAACTGACACCTCTAATGGTTGCAACCATACCAATGCATGTAGGATATTAACTATTCTGGCACTTTCAAATAAACGAGACAAATGAGTGATCCTAGTGATGTTAAAGGTAATGAATATAAAAAAACCTACAAGTGGTGGAGAGCACACCATTTATGGCAAAAACTGACCATTGATGGTACTGCATCAAGATCTGGCTGCTCAAGTAATCACCCACTCTCTCTCTCTCTTGTGGATACTGACAGTGAAATGAAAGGCATTGGCTGTAGACATGAAGTGATCACTGTCTGAGACCTAACCTAGTTCTATGTTACAAATTTTGTTTTGAAGTGACTTAATCCTTGTATCAAAATTTCATGTTAATTTATGTTCCAAACACCATCTTAATCAGTACAATTTTTCATTATTTCAAAATGAATTCAAACAGAGACAGTTCAATTCAACAGAAATATGGTTACAAAAGGGTTAATGCACTGCTTTTAAGCCAATGTATATTCCACAAGGACAGTGATCAGTGAACAGTTTTGGGGGTCAATAAAATAAGTACCATTTGAGCAATGGGGTTGATGTAATCAACTTACACCTTCCTTTGTACCATAATTTGAAACCAATATTACAATAAAATGAGAACAACTTGGACTAATGAATCCTCATCCAGAGTGCCTCTTTAGGAAAATCAAAAAGGTTGCTGTATAATTTTCATTGGGCTGGTTCACTTCAGAGCAAGAAGTTTTGAAAGCTTCTATGTTTATCATTTATTTCCTTATTCAGTTTTTTGTTTTCAACTTAACTATTTTCCCTGTGACACCCACTTCCAAGTTGCTTTTGCTCATCTCATAAGGATTTGCAAATGAAAATTCTATTCAGAGTGTATTCTAGGATTAAGTTTTACTTTTCTTTCTTTGTTCTTTTTTTTTTTTTTTGAACTAGATGACATATTGGTACTTTCTTTGTCTTACTTTCTGTTTGAGACAGTAGTATTTGAGTATGAATTAGTCAAATATTTGCTTCAAATTTTGGTCCAGGGCCAGCAATTTCAAGGTAGAGGGTAAGTCAATTACATCGACTCCAGTGATCAACAGGTACTTATTTTTTGGACCCTAAAAGCCTGAAAAGCAAAGTCAACATCAACAGAATTTGAACTCACAATATAAAGATGGACAAAATGCTGCTAAGCATTTTGTCTGGTATGCTAATGGTTCTGTTAAATGTCTTACGAAACGTTCAGATTGAATTGCATTGTTATTTTCATTTATTTTATATACATACATATGTTTGTATACAAAGAAACATTTCATTTTTATATACACAAGCGATCAAATGTTATCTATTTCAATTAATCTTCATGCATACAGCCAACCAAAAGCTTCTATTTTGTTTTGTTTCAATTTCCTGAATATTTCTTTTTTGAGGTTTCCATTTTTTTTTTATTGCAAAATTAGATATGTGGAAAGTCAGAGTTATGAAATTTGAGCTTAATAAATAATAATTTGATAGTCTACATGGCAGTATTGGGTACACACTTTTTAACCTTATGTCCATAAAGTCCTTGCATTCAAATATTTACAAACATCCATTCAGACAAATACATGCACATGTACATATGGGTGCATTTTCAATAAAGAACTCGAAAGAATTCTTGGTCCTTCCTCATTCCTTATGCCATACCCATACCTTCCATGTTCATCAGAGAAATCATCATGTTGTTATGTAGCATGCTCATTAAGACTGCATCTGTGATAGTGATCTCCATCATTTGATGTCAAGACACAGAAACAGGTAAGCTCAAAAAAAAACAAAAAAAAACCCCTGCCCTGTTCATCTGTCAGCACTATTTGTAGCTTCGTCTGTGAACACCTTAAGATTAATTATTCTATCACATACTCTGATTACTTCAGTTAATCCATCTATCTATTTCTCTACTAGCAATATACCAACTTCACCACTCCACTCCTATTACTCAGATCAGAAAACTTTTATATTTGTTCCTTGCCCTTCAGGGCTGTGGTTGAGGTCCCTCACCATCTTGCTTCTTGAATATAAAGCACAACTTGATTTTATTGCAGTATTTCTACAATCTCTTGTCACCTACCTTTCACCAATCTGTCATTAATGGTGACAACCTTAAGGGTGTGGGCTTGAGAGAAAGAGGGGAATTTTTGTAGTGTGCAGGTAGATTTAAATCTGTTTTCAGTGCCTGCAAGGATGAAAGTTTTTGTGGTTGCTTCTCTTTCATAGCCAGATGCTTCAACTGATTGATTTGATATTGATACCCTCACTGGAATTGCTATTTTCAGTGGCAGAAAGTTTTACACTTGATTAGATACAGATATATTAGCCAGTAAATAAAAAAATATATGTACATCTAAGAGGTAAAAAAAATACATATGCATACATATGTAGATCTGCATGCTTATACAAACACACATACACACACTTACTAGCAAAACAGCCATAAATGTAATTAGATGTTGGTGGTATAATATACATATGCAAGGGATTATGGGTTCTACATGTGTGTATATGTGGAAATATGAGCCGTATGTATAATGGGGGAGGAGTGTTCCTTGTACATACAACTTTCAGAATGAGGCTGATATCATAGTTCTAATTGTGAAGAGAGCACATCAAAACAGACTTTATGTAATTTGGTTGGGGGTGGGATGAGTCGTCATATAGCAAGAACAAATACATGATTCTTTGCAAGACCATAAAATTTACTGCAGAGCCTGGCTAAACATTTTGTATAATATATATAAAATATTTTGTATATTATTTGTATATTCAGAACATTATCCAACATGTTTTTCTGTCTATTCTTAAACTAAGTAAATAAGTATCTTCATACAAATATCATTAAAAAATTGTTTTATCTTAATACATTATTTGAATAATAAGTTGATGGTGGTGAAAGTAAATCAGAATGAATTATTGGCTCCACATCTTACATGCCTTATGTATAATGGTTCTGATGCAGTTATGGAATTACTAAACAAAAGAGAGAAGTCATGGGTTCACTCTTAGACAAATAAAAAGACACACCTCACTCATATGGTTTCTATGGCTAGATGTCCTTTCTAACACCAGCTGTTTTACAGAGTGCACTGGACACATTTTATCATGGCACTAGCACTAGAGAGGTTGTCATGTCCTCGACAAAGCAAAACATGACTCATTCACCAACCCCCTAACAGACAGAAAGAATAATGGAAGATATTACTGGCTGGCTGTAGTGAGAAACAGTAGATAGTAGGAGAGAAGCACTGATGGCAACTACATGTTTGCTGGTAAGAGAGAGAGAGCACAAGTGATGGATAATTGTTGAAATGGTCAATAGAAAGAGAGTGTAATGGATATGAGTAATGAGTGACCTGGAGGAGAGGGTGTTGTGACCAGCAATATAGAAAGGTAATGCTACACTAATAGAAAATACATGTCTGTTGGTAAAAGAGAGCGAGAGTGATGAACAGTGAAGATGGTGATGGTAGGAGAGAATGATGAATGAAAATAAAAGAGTGAACTGAGGAGGAGAGAGTGATGAGTAATAGCAGTAGAAGAGGGTAGATAGAAGGGTGTATGGGGTACTGACAAATATGATGTAATCTCTCATTATTCAGACATCATGATGAGAGAAAGAGCAGGAGGATACAAATGGAAACACATTGAGTATGGATAGATTTGTTTTGTTTCCTTACATAAGAGGCATGGTATAGTGATTACAATGGGGGTAATAGTTGGAGTTGAATAAACAAGGAGGGAGCAGATAGAGAGTTAGTAAGTAGAAAATGGGTGAAAAACGCTGAAAACTCAGATGCAAAAATGTTATATATATATCCCAACTTCCATCATCACCCAAATTTCATCAATAAGTTCCATGTTTGCATGTGTGGTCAAGTCTCCTCCAGTCCCACATGTTGGCAATCATCTCTCTACTCTGTAATCTCCTTGACGAGGTTCCATATCTTAAGATCAGCCTTCGATATTTCACTGGATATCTTCCTTGTCTCTCACTCTTCTAAAGGTTCCATCAATTTGGAGCACTAAGAAATACTTTATAAAACTGTCATCCTCCACATGCACACATCAGTGTAGTCTTCTCTCTTTCACACTATATTTGATTCCTCTTATATCCACTAACATTACACATACAATAGAACATGCTTGCTTCATTTTATTGTACTCTTAGCCAATCTTCTGCATTCAAGTTCTGTGCCTTGCAACCAGGCATCATTGAATTTCATGCACATGCACTATACCGTACAACCATTTATGATGAAGGAAACTTAAAGAGGTAATAGCCCCCTAAACATTATGCAACCCATTCTTATATTCTTATTCTGGATACTATGCTCTCAAAACATCCACCTCCATTGTTAATTAGGTCACCTAGATAACAAAAGCTATCAACTATTTTTAGGGAGCCTCCTTATAAATATTTAAGAAAATTTATTTCATACATACTCTTAATGTTTACTTATACCTGTGTGTTTGCTGCATTTTCTTTAATAAATCCCATTACATGTTTTGTATTCCTTAGTTTACAATAGGTGCGTCACATGTAATTCCAACCAACTCCTCTTCTGCGTATCAAACATTGGCTATTTCTGTCATGGTAGCATGACTGTCTTCTATCCAGCTTACTAAATTTTTGCAAAGTTTACTTTGAGGTTCTCAATTCCATGTTTGGCTTCCAACAGCAATTTCTCTTTATGAAAACAAAGTCAATTGACATAGACAGCTGTCTTGAATTCTTCAGTTATAACTTGGAGAATTATAATAAACGGATGGTGGCTGAGGACTGAGTTATACTAGACAACAACTTTCAGATAAATTCATTGCTAAATACTTTCTTGTCCTATCTGATTGACTATGCATAAAACTAGTGCATGATTTACCCTGCCAGATATTTCCAGCATGTCAACAATTATATCCAACAGTCCAGTTGCTTTCCCCACTTCATAATCCTTAATTATTTTACTTATTATACATCTGTCAATTTGGATGGCTAGTGCCTTTGTTGGGTATTTTGGGACTAGGTGCTCTCTCTTCCACAAATTTTCCTCATTCAACAGCCTCTTAAAATAACATTTCCTTGCCTCCTACTTTTTAGCATTGTTAAAAGCAGGTATCATTTTCAATACGCTTCTCGTTAACAATGTCTCAATTTTCTCTGGTACACTGTCTTGCAATTTGGGTAAACAAATAAGTAAATATTTTCCTATATTATTATTTACAATATTATTCTACATTGATACATTAAAATGATAATAATTTGCCAGTAGTGAAAGTAAATAATAAAGAAAATCAAAATTATGAATTCTTAAATTAATATCTTAACTCTCTTGTGTGTGATAAATGGTTCAGGACAATAAAATTAACTGTAGAAGCAGACAATGCATTATCTAACGGCATAGATAAATAAGCATTTTCATATAATATTAATCTTACACACACGTATTTATATAAAAACCAAATAAAAACAAGAATCAGAGGAACTAGTGGTGGTCTATGTTAGCAAAAATTATTCAATGAAGTTCATGAATATGGATAAGTTTGTTAACCATTGGGAGATAAAAGTATCCTAATGGGTTGAGTGAAGCCCTTCCACAAAGAAGAAAATTAAATACATATATATATAACACATATGTAATTTTTCATTGTTATTCATTGTTAGCTTGATTGTTATCATTTTTAACTGATAGTGAATATTTTAAGCAATATGAACCAAACCACTCACCCTAACTAACCCATACATCAGATGTATACTATATTCACTTGAGAAACATGTCACAAACTTTTAACAAAAAGGGTTACAAAAAAAAAGAAGGAAACTACACTATTGGTACCAATAATGCTTTCAACAGCCTCATAAACTAAAATCCCTTTTTATACAAAAGAATTTATACCAATGCACATATACTTTCAAGCCAACTACAACTTCTCCAGACATTAACTTCTGTACTACACATTTAGCTACCACAACAACAATCCTCCAACTATTCTTAGACCATCTATGATTTATCAACTCAACACATTCAGATATTAATGAAGGAAACAAATACATTTCTACAAACTTACAAAGCTTATTTGAATGAGTTCCACCAGAAATAGAATTAAGGTTTTCCTATTTCCATATCACTTAAATTCAGTACATGCATTTAATAAAATAATTTTAAATGGTCCCCAAAAGCATATTCCAGAAGGTAACATAATATAGATGTTTTCGATCTAGTTTGGATTCTTTGCCATCAAATTTGAATTCTTTGCAATCAAATTTGAATTTTTCAAAGGGACTTTGTAAGACAAGCTAAAACGCAGAAAATGGTCAACAGGTATGAGCTGAAGTGTTGCAAACAGTAGAAAGTAGGAGTCTTCATCTTCAAAAGAATATTCGATGACCACAAATCGATTCGAAGCTAGTTTCTCGAAATTGGTGCTCAAGCCTTGAAAAAAAAACAAAAAGAGTTAAACTACATCAGCTGTAAGGCTGATGTAGTTTAACTCTTTTTCTCTGTTTGGAAATGCTCGGTTATCCAAGGCGAGGCAAAGAACCAGCCGGAGCTTTACCAATTGATATCTGAAAAGGTCGATGAAATAACTCACGAACACTGCGATAGCTTCTACCAAACGATGCTCCGTTACGTCGACCGGTTTGAACAATTCATTCAAGATAATCTGTACATTTTTACAAACTGCAACTTGTTTTGCGAGAAATATCAGTTGGGAAAATTTAAAAACTCTTACTCAGGATAGCTAATAAACCTGGTCTGATTTAAATCCACAATTGTTGATCATAACTTTTAATCATAAGGGTAATTTCACCCCTCCTCCAAAATTGTATAAAATTGCTTTAAAGCACAGGTTTATGCTACCCCCTACCCCCCCGTGGTATGTCTTTTAACTAGACTGTCTATTGTACATGGCATGTACATGTCTTAGATGACACGTGGACGCATTCAGGCAGATCGTTATATCAGGATTAGTATGAGCTCATTTTTTCCTTTATGCCTACGTATGGTGAATTGCTATTAGTAATAGCATTATGCAAAAGTAATGCTCATAAGTTCTTGATAGCTGCAGAGTTTTCATTCGAGAACTATGCTATTCGAGCTTTCTATTCAAACTTTACCCAAGAGTGACCTTAAAAGAACCAGTCCGTTCGCTTTGAAGAGATGCAAATTGAACAATTTTTCAACAAAAAAGTGACTTCATAAAACAATTTTAAAGAGCTTGGGGTTAGATCGAAGTTAGAGTAACAGTGGGCTCTACTGGAAGAGTTAGATAAGATAGACATGTATTCCCTTATGGCTGATGTAGTTTCACTCATTTTTTTTTTTTTTTTTTCAAGGCTTGAGCACCAATTTCAAGAAACTAGCTTCGAATCGATTTGTGGTCATCAAATATTCTTTCGAGTATGAAGACTCCTACTTTCTACCGTTTGCAACACTTTAGCTCATGCCTGTTGTCCGTTTTCTGCGTTTTACCTTGTCTTACAAAGTCCCTTTGAAAAATTCAAATTTGATTGCAAAGAATTCAAACTAGGTCGAAAACATCTATATATGACCCATTTATCAGAAATAATAGACAACCACACAAACGTCAGGAAGCTCTGGGGTACTGCACCAACACCACATGCAACAAAAATCAGAAAACTGGCAAACATTTGAATTGAATACAAACTAGAAAATGGACATTAAAGCACTATATAGAATAATCATCAACAACAACATTGAACAAAATAGCCATAATCCAGTACCAAGCAAATGTTCTTAGACATTTCTTGCCAAAATCAAACACTAAAAATCAGACAAGAATATAAAGTAAAAACTATACACTTCCAACCTAGATCGTGATTTTTGTCATCTTCATTTTATCATATACAAACAAGCATTAGAATATTCTGGAAACTCAAGAGCCTCAGGGCCAGCATCAAAAACCTGAAGGGATCATTGCATTCACTAATATCTTCAATTACTTGTACCAACACTGCCTAATTCCCAGAATGTGGGGAATGAGAAAAGTCATAAACAATTCTAAAGCCCAACAAAAACCCAAACAAAGTAACATTATACAGGCCCATTACACTCCGAAGCACAACCTCAAACATTCTGGAAAAAAATACTAATCCTTGACATCAGTAACCTTCACATTTAATTCAAATCAGAACATGGATTTAGCCCATTATACTTAACCACTCATGAACCTAACATACAAAAATTATTTTTTATTGAAGAAAAGAAAACCTGTCACATGTACTGTGCTAATTTCCACTGACATTAGCAAAACTTATTCACTTAAAGAAAATCTACTTCACACAAAATCATATTGTAAACAAAAACACTTCTAGAATTTGCAGCTTCATAAAAGGAGCACCCGACAGATTTGTCATTTCACTCTTTTCAAACTATGCCCTCCAGCAACTTCTCAAAACATACACATAATCTTATATATGGCTGACACCAAACACCATCCTGTTGCCAATCTCCAGACACATATGCACAACTTCTCAGACTCTACATTATTCATCCACAAACTTAGTTCTAAAATAGTAGACTATAAGTAGCACTTACCAAATTCAGTCTCTCTGGCCAGCAGGGAAACAGTTTTTTGATCTGAATATCAAATACGACCAACCACCAAACCCAACAATATCAACAAACCCCCATACAGAAAGCCTATACTTACAAAGCATCCAATATTTACATTACTCACAAAAGACATAGTAAAGAAAGAAAAATGAGACACAAATCTACCTAGAGCAACGATACATTAGAATTACCATGGAATATACTAGTTCTATCTGGGTCCCTAATCTCTCCACAAGGAACCTCAATAAACAAAATAGTATACAGAACAGTACACTATGCACCATTACGGACTGAACACAAACCATCTACACAACAAAACAATGATATTACAAATGAAAGACCACTTAAACTTGCATGGAGTGTAGTTTTTTTTATAACAAACCTCACCCTCAGTTACGGCTTTTACATTAAAACTCACCATCAAACACACAAATCATCATTTAATGTTCACTTTTCTATATTTGCACGAATCAGATGGAATTTTTGAGGTAGATTTCTATGGCTGGATGCCTTTCCTGTTGCCAACTCTTACCTGTTTTCAAGATAACACTTTTCCATGGTCAGACATGTTTCTCATGTGAGACTGAAAATGAACAACCTTGTTTATATGGCAATGGAGTTTGTTTATAACTATCACATGATGTCAAGTCAAGGATGGAGAGAGAGAGCTCTTTCAGTTTCTGTCTACCGAATCCATTCACAAAGTGTTGGTTGGCCAGAGGCAATAGAAGATGCCCAAGGTACTGCATAGTGGGACCACGTGAATAGAAAGCCAACTTCTTAATCACACAACTATGCCTATCCCTACAATAGACAGACACACACAAAACCAAAGAATACTGCAACACCATCTCCCTCATTCAATCAAAGTAAATGTAAAAGAAGAAAAAATACACACGGACAATAAAATAGCTACAACTCCAAAAGCATCACTAGCTCCAAATATTGCACAGAGATGTCATTAATACATAAACATGTATAAATAAGCAGCAACTGAACTGACTTTGTTCACCTTTGTTGTAGTCACTACCAGATATCTGAATGTGCAGTAACAAACTGGTCAGTGGAGAGAGTGCAGGATGTTCAGACTGTCACATAGTTCCCCTGTACAATTTATTACTGCATATCAGAGTGTACAATATGTTCTCAACTGCATGGAGACGTAACAAAAAAAAAAACAGATCTATGAGTTAGAATATTTAAATAACTACTTACACTCCATAGGATTGCTCAATTAGAGCTTACTTGGGGCTGCAAAACAGTACAACCCCCAACAGATACAGACTTGCAGATGGCATCACAAATCAACTTTTTACTATTTGCCAGACACAACACAATTACAGCTAGTCCAATTACTTGGAAACATGACTCCAAAATAACAAACAGAGGTACCTGCCACACCCAGCATCTCTCTTATTACCAACATCAGATAATGTCAATTACAGCCAACCATCACACTCAATAGCATAAACATATCACATATACAAATGATAAAATATTAAAAATTACATACAAAAACCTCTAACAACATTTACACTACATGTTGAAGGTAGCTTAAATAAAGGAAAATAAGATGTAAGAAATTTTGGAGCACTCACATTTGACCAACACAATAAAACAACAGTTGTGTGCCAACAATATATTTGATCCATCATGGATTACAACAACTGCCCCTAAGCCCTCAATCTTATACAACAAATCAGAAAATTACAATGAATGTAAAATAATGCACTCTTCATCATCTTAAGTTGAACACAGATCACACCCACAAACTATATCACTGAAACAAAAGTACTAAAAATGTAAAGCCACCAGGACAGTTTCTTATTGCTGCAAGCTCCTCACAGCCCCTACATAACAGATAAAATACACCACCTCAGTGACCATGAATCAACACATAGATGACACACAAACTTTAGAAAATAGCTTAACTCACTGAAAACATTTCCTGACATAAAATCCTAATTAAAAGCCAGCAACAGCCTGCCTGAAATGCCAATCTCTCAGCTGAAGGCTATTTCAAAACACCCACATCATTACAGACAACCCACCATATCCAAATATTACCAATAGTGTAAAACAACACCAAACCTTAAATATTATGCTTCTATCCAGACCATCTCTGTAATTAAATGTCCAAATACAGCTCAACATATCAACAATACGTTGAGCAATAGGATACAATTTGTTTTCTGCTTGGGGCCTAAAGGAGCACAAAATACAATATACAAAAATTGCTACAATATCAATTTTGTTCTCGGTTTTCATCCCCCTTTAGTGAATTTTATAAAACTAACATCTTAGTAATTCATCATAACCATTTCTCATATTGATAAACAAGACTTTATTTTTGTATAGTAACTTGAACAGAACACAGCACACTCTGGCTCCATATCACATTGAATGCTGGAATAAGTGAAGACCTGTAAGTTTCTTTCAACTGTTTGTCCGATTACTGCAGAAAACTGACCAAAGCTGTTTAACACTGACAAGCAGTTAATCTTAAATCAGTATTATTATTACTGCTATTACAAGGGATAATTTAAGCTAGGAAAGATATTTGACTCAGAACAGTGAGAAACAAGTTTAACACCAATTTGACTAATTTTTTTTTTTGAGTCATAAGGAGAGTGATTTATTCATCTTCACAGTTGAAGGTATCTGAACACCAGATCTACATCTTGCTGCTTCAGTAGTAACATACAACACTAAATAGTCCAATTGAACCAATTGTAAACAGTGATACTACAGTTCACAATTGTAGTAGTTTTCTAGATCATTGTTTGATGTTTGGCTATGTTCATACACGTTAGACACTTAGAATTTCATTTCCCCTTTTGCAGTGTACTGGTCTTTTTTTTGAAGTTGTTAATTAATGAGCATCTTTTCCTAATTATTATTTGTTTTTTTCAATATCTATGTAACATACTGTCAAGGCCTTAAATTCATGTGCATATCAACTTCTGAAAAAAGACTAAAAGACAATATATTACAAATATCATATAGTCTATGTAACATGACTGCAGCCTTTCCTTCACAAATCTCAACAAAGACATCAACACGGATTGCACACATACCAATAATGATAAACTTTTTGTGGCTTGATGTGCTGAAATTTTAATTACTTTAATAAATCTTTCTTCTTTAAAGTGTGTCACTAATACTATATTGTCACCAGTGAAGTGAAGTTCCTTTAACACATCTTTGAAATACATGAAGTTGCGAATGGCTTATCAATCCACTATCAATGCACATGTGAAATAGCATATTTAATGGATTTAGAAATCAGAGTATGATAAAAACTGTTCTTTGTGAGAGCTACAACACAACAGTATTTTACCTTATAATGAAATATAACGGATCCAATCTGGATCCAATATGGAGTTATGAATTGTGATCTGAATGGTTTAGGAGAATACCAGTGCATCCAAGTTACACAAGTACATACTATAAACCTGTGAAGCTGATTCTTTTTTTTTACATAAATACACCAAATAGAGGATTCCACTGTTTTTTGCATATATCTTGTAAACCACAAGGAACATGGCTACTCTAGACTGATTGTGAAATGTTGGCTGGTTCTCAGCATTTTTATACAAGTTGTTATAATCTGGGATGTAACATCCAGACACGTGTTGCTTACCAGATTCAACAAGGAGATTCTTTTTCAATGCTGGAAATATTTTTTGTTTACTCTGGGGGTAAAGATATAAACATCCTTGAGGTTTCAGTGCAATCATAAGCATTTTCTTGCACATCTAAACAAAGGAGTGGCTGTTTATAAATCGTGATCTTTATTTCATTAATAAATAAATACAATATTATATTTTATCATTTAAATTTCTTATAACTATGCTATAATCACCAATGTGTATAGAATATATAGTGATAGGCTTCATGTTAGATACAACTTCTCTGCAAATTGAACTGTTTTCATATCCAGTTAAAGATGCTTCACTTCACTAATGAGTATAATGAAGAGCACAATGTAGAGAGACAAAGTGAAGGGTGGATAAGATGTGTAAGTGCAGAATATAAGTAGAGGCAAAAGTAAAGCAGCAAATATCATATTTGGGTATAAGGATACTGCTGAGAAAGACATGAATGTTAAAGAAAGGTAGACAGGGGATTTATTAAAAGAAGTAGATGAAGTCATGTCTTAGAATTGTTCTTATAATAGTGAAGACAAAATGTTATATGATATATAAAATCAGCTTCAAGTGAATGGGAGTAAACAGGACATTTTGGGTGAAATTTTGCAGACACTTCTATTGGTTTTACATAAAGGAGGGAGTTTTAATAATCCCAGGACTTTTATCCCATGAGTCATGATGAGTGTTCCAACAATTTATGAGAAAGTGAATTAGCCAATACAGTAATGAGTCAGATTATTTCACTGTAAACATCAGAAAATAGATTAGAGAAAATTATTTAATAATATCTACAGAAACTATGTCTAGCTCAAGAAACTCAGAAAAGAAAGAAGCCAAAGGCATATTTAGTACATTGATTTATTGCATCAAAAAAATTTCGAATACAAGTTCAAAAGATAATTTTTAAATACTTTAAAGATTTTATTTACTCAGATAAATTATTTTCACTAAGTATCTTCGCAAACTTCTTAAAACTTTATATATAATCTTGATTAAGATTAATCTAAAATACAGAGTAGGATAATTTGAATCTACACTTCAAGATTCATTTATTTTTAGTATCTCTTTGATACTAGAGAACTTTGCCATAAACTATTTCCAGTTAATAGTTTTGAATGGACTCGGCTGCAAATAAGAAGTATATTTTGGCTCTTTATGAGTAAGCTTAGAGTAGTTTACGCCACACTGCATTAATAATTAAACAATTTATGCAATGTAAATAAGTAATATATTATGTTTGGTTGTGTATGCATGTGTAAGTTAGAATAATTAAGTCATTAGACATAATTATTCTAGCTTACAGATCAATATATGTCTGAATGAAATGAAAATAGATGCGTGGAAGAGGTTTAGCACTCCAATTGTGTACTAGTTTTTTAAGAATGCATTCTCACCTACCTATTACAGTTTACAGAAATATAAAGTAAAGAACTTGTAGTTAGCGAATCAATAAAAAAATTGCAAGTGCATCTACAATTGGTTGTTAATGATGAATACATTTAGTTGTATGAATACTCCTAATTACTGTGGCTGCTGCTGCTGTTACTGATGTTAAAGAGTAAAAGCAAGAGGGGATGAGTAAGATAATCAAGACAATGACAGGGAATGATGTTTAGGAAAATGTTAGCTCTGATATTTTTTCATATGTGCACATGAACATAGATTTAACACATAGTGATAATTTTCAGTAGGCTTTTAAAAATTTTAATAGGCAAAAATTATCTAACTGAAGTGTAAATGTGAACTGGAGCCAAAAAAGCAAGCCAAAGTGGAGTTTGTTTAAATAAAGAGACCGGTAGTATACAACTGGCTATGACTAACTGGGAAATCGGATTCAACTAATAATTGTCTGTGTTGATATATATATATATATACAATGACAAAATCAATAGTATGCAATCAGCTTTACCAGCACATACAGTGCTGGAGAGAAATATCCAGAACACTAAAATACATGCAGAATAAAAGCATTCAATGATATTAGCGCAGTAAATGCGTGCGCGCGCGTGTGTGTGGTGCATACATATTCAACTGTATTATTCTATCAATGCATACGAGCACCTAAGTGAATGAATACATACATGAGTAGCTGAAAGGGGCAGTAGTTTACTTACAAAAGTACAAATAATAAAAAAAAAAGAATATAAATGAACAAGAACTAAAACTGAATAATATGTAACGTTTGCAAGTAAAAAAATAATATACTGGTAAAATCTTTCACATTAACATTATTTGAAAATTGTTTCTGTTTAGACAAAATATTTGAAAATGATTATAAGAATAAAGCATGCTTAAATGACAGGATGGAGCATGGTATACACGTTAGACCACCAGCTGAGGACAAGAAAATCATGAGATGTTGAAAGAAAACAAAAATCAACAGTGGTCAGCTACCGATTAGAAGAGGTGGGGGTCAGAAAAAATATGTATACTTACAAGAGGAGTTGGGGATCATAAGGGATGGTTATGGTCCCACATGAAATAGTGCTGTTGGACACAGTTGTGTCATTATTGTTGTTGTTGTAATTATTGTTTGTAACAGTGGTAGGACATTTTGAATATGTGTCTTCACGCATTTTGCTTGAGTGTTATTGACCACACCACTAAATTTAAGCAGGTGTTTTCTCTAAGTCACAAGAACAACTGAACTGTAACAGGTGTTCTGTCAAATTAAGGGGTCTAATATATATATATATATA
>NC_068982.1:37192494-37198749 GCF_001194135.2 Octopus bimaculoides | reverse complement strand
ATATATATTGTATGTGTGAGTGTCTGTAAATATATATATCCAACAGGTGTGGAGAGAGAGAGGGAGAGAGAGAGGGAGAGAGAAAGAGCGACAGTAAAATATTATTCAGATTACTGAAACTGTTTAATAGTGTAATATACTGGTAAAGTAATTAATCCAACTATCAACATTGAAATCACCAGGTGATAGTGAAAGCTGTGTGTATGTGTGTAAGCTTGCGAAACACTCATTGTTTTTAAATGCACACATCACTGATGTAGTACTTCTGGGAAAAAATTACAAAGGGGCTATTTCATAAAGAGTAGGGTAAAGTAGAAGATAAGATGCTGCTGTTCTAAAGACTTTTATGAAACAACATACTAGTTGACAATATTTGTATCAAATCCAAAGTCACAGTTGAAAACTGTTGTTAATTCTTCATGACTGCCTCTCTTATGCATAGTAGTAATTTTTATGCTTAATGCACACGTGCTCTATCCCTGCTTTACACTAATCATCGTTCTCTGAATCATATACCCTATCTACAAACCATTAACTCAAACAAGCTCACCCAAACTACAACAAATTACTACTGAAATGCAATTGTCTTGATTTATCACAATTTTTTTTTTTTTTTACTAAAATGTAAACATTATTATTCTATAAAAATGTTTTTACTGCATGAAACTTGGTATCTATATTTTCAGTTTCTAAACAGTTTGTCTTGGCACAGTGGTGTGTTGTGAAATCAATATATATGTGTCATGATTTGTTTTCTTTATCAAGCAAATCTATAAATTAATGTTATTTTATATCAAGGATTTTATATTTCTTAAAAAATAAAATCCACCTTGTTCATTACTGCTCAGAGTCTAATAATTGTATTGCAGTGTTATATCTTATTTCAAATTTGCTTAAAATCTAAGTGAAATGAAATGTATGGCATTTGAAAAAGTTGTCTATTTTTGTCTGTTAATGACCACACAAATACATATATGCATGCGTGCGTGCGCACACACACTTCAATGAATATGTACTGTCTAGAAAGAATGATCAAGTCCTACGTCAAAACTTTTATAATCAACAGAAATCTTTCATTGAGCTCAGTATAAAAATGGAATATTTCAAACACACAAATGCTTTTTGTAATATCTAGTTTTAAAATTTGCCCGACTATATGTGTGTGTGTGTATACACACATACATATCCACACATACTATTGATGTTTGTATAAGTTTTTGAATTATACCTAATGATTTCACTTATTATTTCCTTTCTTGAGTTTTTCAAGTACTTGGGGCACTTAGAGTGATAGGTTTTAAGGGCTTTTTGATGAAGCTGCAATGTTAATATTATTAAGTATTATTATTCACAGTTATAGTAACCACATTTAAGAAGTTCCTTGATATTGAGTTAGAAGAGTTGGGTCAAGTTAACATAGTTGAACAGGTTTGCATAACAATGATGAAATTGCAGAAATGTAAGAGGACTAGTTCAAACACACTTTAAAGTATTATATTCTGTATATTCAGATATCTAATACCTTCAGAACTGACTTAGCCTTTCATATATCAGAGCTCAATAAAATAAATAGCAGTCATGTACTATAGTTGAATCATTGAGTTACAATTACTTAAAAATTTGTGGCCTTATACCATGAACCATCAAAATATTAAATGTTCATGTTGGTACATTGTAGGTATTTGGTGTAGTCAAGTAAACAAAAAAAAAAAAAGGATTGCGAAGACCTGTTGAGGCAAGTGAAAGCGAAATCGTGATGGCACCTGTACCCATCGCGCGCTAAGAGCACTGTCTGAGCGTGATCGTTGCCAGAGCAGCTGTCTGGCTTCCATGCCAGTGGCACGTAAATAACACCATTTGAGCGTGATCGTTACCAGCGTCGCCTTCCTGGTACTTGTGCCGGTGGCACGTGAAAAAACATTCGAGCGAGGTCGTTGCCAGTGCCGCTTGACTGGCTCCTGTGCAGATGACACGTAAAATACACCATTTTGAGCGTGGCCATTGCCAGTATCGCCAGACTGGCCTTCGTGCCGGTGGCACGTAAAAGCACCCACTACACTCTTGGAGTGGTTGGCGTTAGGAAGGGCATCCAGCTGTAGAAACTCTGCCAAATCAAATTGGAGCCTGGTATAGCCATCTGGTTCGCCAGTCCTCAGTCAGATCGTCCAACCCATGCTAGCATGGAAAGCGGACATTAAACGATGATGATGATGATGACAGAAAGGCTGGAAGAAGTTTTTGACAATATTGTTGCCAGTCCAATTTTTCTCAAATGCAATCTATTATTTTAGTGTGTGAAGAAAGTGTTTCGCTGACAACATGAGAAATGAAATTTTAAAAGAGTCAGTATCTTAGTACTGATACATATTTTGGTCCAAATTCATCACTTTAGAATTACTGTGTATCTGATGTGAATGGTTGGAAAGCATTTATTTTATACATATTGCAGTAAGAAAGATATATGCAACATAATTAATTATATCTCAGTACTATAGGGGCATAAAATTAAGATTTCCATATTAAATTTCAGTGATAACTTCACAAGTGTCCAAAGCAACAACTTTGCATTTAGACAGTCATCTTGAAATTTTGTTGTTAATTCCCATGCTCTCTATTTTAGTAGATCTATGGTATACACAGAAAAATGGCTGGTTAAATGTGACATTCAGTTAGCATTTCTAATCTTTACAACCCACTGATAACTGAAGATGAAGACTACACATGTAGATATGGTTAACTTGTTTCTTATGTGCTCATGACTATGAATTTGAGATGTGTCACTTTATTTTGTTTTTGATATTAAATGTATTATGCATACTTTCTTACTATGGAATAGATATTGGTGGAAGGTAAGAAATTTGCTTGTTAGGACCGGAGCCATCACTAGAGATAAGAATAATTATAATTTCATCATAACCAATGGATTATGTATTGAGAGATGAGTATTTTCTGCAGTTAGTGTGGCCACTGGCAATGAGTCAATGTCCTTGTCTATTTGTATCAATATTGAGAGTAGACATATATAAGCATGGACAATTTATCAGAAAACTGTTTTACTGGAAGGGAAGCTGAGGAACAAAATAAAAGCAAATATGTTGTTGTCCAGAGAAGATTGTAAAACTCAACAGAGACAAGTAATCAATGAATTCAGGATAAGAGCTTCAGAGACAGAAGACAAACTTAGAAAAGTAAGGTTTGGTATCTGAATGATGCCTTCATTGTATATAACTTTCAAGAAGCACAAAATATGCCTATGGCAATAAGTGATGAGAGTGAGAACTATGACAGCTAGGTTTTCCTATGTGACAATCTTCTGCAAAGACACCAGGTCTGTGGATGGGCCAGGTTTCAACTAAAAGTTTAGAACAAGGTAGACAAAGCCATAAAGGCTAAAAGATAGGTCTAGAAAGAATGGAAGAAAGGAGGAAGAAAGAAAAGGAACAATATTAGGTAGGCATGTACTAGTATGCTTAGCAGGGAGAGAAAATGAACATAAAAAAAGTTTGCCAACATCCTGAAAATTGAAAATCAAAAGAACAGGTGTTCCAAATAGTGAGGCAGTGGGTCAGTATGAACTAGGAAAAGTGTATGTAATATTGAAGGTGTAAACTTACCCTCACTGATGCTGACAAGAAAGAGGCATGGGGATGCTTACTATGAGTTGTTGAATGAAGAGAATATAAAAGAAAAAAGATACTATCCATATAGACCCAACAGAGAGACCACCTAGATATAGTAACTACTATTTAGTGAAAATGACCATTAAGGACACCAGCTCTGTTGGTTCGTGGTCACACATGGAAACAAGGACGAAATACAACTCAAGGATCTATTTTACTAGGTCTCTGATTGTATTAATTTCCATTTTCAAGTTTATTTCTGTATGTCTGTACAGAAAAGACTTGTGAGTATGGTGGACTGTTTCTTTGCACTTATTGTTAGTGGTCTGTACCCCAGTAGTGTTGGGAGCTAGTGAGGCTATTAATGTTTCAGTTGTTTGGACCAAGTGAGAAAGATAGCAATTTTAGATTGATGATGTAGTACCTAAGGGTGTTGTATACCTGTCTGGGTACAGTGCAGTGAAGTTTTATCGCCAGCAACATGTTCAGTTGCTACATTGGCAAAGATAAAAAGGAGAAAGTACAAAGATATTAAATTGATGGACCAAGTCATGAAAGCTAGAGAGAGAATGTATTGAATGCGAAGCAGTTTGAGTTTGTGCCATGGCATGTAACCATTTCCCAGTGAGTCAACTACAGAAGTTTTTAGCTGAGAATAAACTACAATAACTAACATTAAATGACCTAGAGATATTTAGAATGCAAGATGTCCATTAAGTCTCAGTTCTCAATCCCATCTTGGTTATCATAATTCTCTAGGCTATATAAGAAGAATTCATAACTATCCAGGGGAACTATTGTGACAATCTAGTTCTCATAGCTGAATGAGTTGAAGAATTAGAAAAGTTCTAAACATGAGAGCAGGGCCTGTAACTGAGAGGTGCGAAAAAAAAAGAAAAAAAAAAGAAAAGAAAATCAACCTACCAAAGATAAAAGTTTTAGCTTAGCTAGCAGGAAAGAAAAAAAAACAGAACTCTACTACCTACTGGAAAGTGGTAATGCTTAATTGCAGAAATAGAGTAAGTAGGAATTCTATACTGTATATAATGCAAACTATGGGTACTAAGTTTTCATTATATGCATTAGAATGAATTACAAGCAGATTGACAGAGTAGGACTTCATATGTAAAAGAAACACCAAAAATGAAATCTTTCAACCATTTACTAGAAGTAATTCATAGCTTCTATTAACTAGGTAGCCTAATCAACAGTAGAGGAGTTTGTGGTAAATGCATAGTAGTCAGAATGAGAATGAGGTGGGAAAAGTTCAAGGAGCTATTACTTCTGGAGACAACACAAGCTTTCTCAGATTGTATACTTCTTGTGTACAAAGTATGGTAATGAAAAATAGGCATTGAATAAAAAGGGTGTGTAAAGAAAGGATTCAAGCAAGCTCCACTGGAGGTGTACAGTTAGTATACATGTGAACAATGGAGCATAGATTAGCTGAGAGAAAAACAGATTATCAGAAGAATCAGCCATAATGCAAGCAAGAAGATTGTGCTAGTACAGATATCTGAGGTCTATTAAGGATAACAGTTTGGTGAAAAATCCTTGAACAATATAAGTGGAGGACTTTGTGGCAGATGAAGATCGTAAATGATGAAAGACCGTGGAAAGTGGCAAAACGCTTTACTAGAACAAATCAATCCGTGTGTCACATGGAAAAACAGATGTAAAGTGATGATGATACGGCAATACTTCAAATGTAGTGATAGAGTGTAGATTAGACATAGAATATCAAAATATATCATATAATAAAGCTGTCATATGTTTTATACTTAGCTGTATTAATAACATTTATATTCTAATTAAGTTATAGTGAGAAAACAATTTTATTATACATTAGAGAATAATAAGTAACTGTGATGCAGTTGATAGAAATCTGTAAAATAAAAGTGAGTCTCCTAATGAGTATTGGAGCTGTTTTTTTTTTTTTTTTTTTTTTTTTTTTTGAAACATCTGCCAATAAGGCAGAACAATCATTTTAAGGGGAGGGATGAAAAATCTAAGGATTTTAAAGGTTGCTGCTTCATTTTATCTATGTCAAGATTTGGCATAATATTAGTATAAAATTTCTGAGAAACAACAGAAGGAAGGTGAATGCTGACTAATGAGTTTGTGACATTAAAAACAGCAAGGTAAACACATGCTGAGAGGTTGTTGAAGCACCAACTGTGTTAACAGTAATAAAGTAGGGAAAAATGAACCACAAATGAGGAGAGGAGCACTGATTCAGAATACGCCTCTACTGTAAACAATTAAAATATAGATTAGTGCAACAGTAACAGATGGCAGTGGATTGATGTATTTTTCCTTTATTTCTTTCATGAAATGTAGTGGTGTCATTTCATTTTGGCTCTGTTGCTTTATCTCCTCTCCAACAGCAAATGAATACTAAATGTTTGAAAAGACTATCATTAACCTCCAACTGAGTAAAAGAATAAATTATAATAGTGACTAGATAGCCAGGTTTCACATAGATTTCAAATGATTATTAAATTTAATTACATCAAGTTTAGCGAACATTTCTTCTTTCTGAGAAAATTTAAAGAGAAAACAATGATTTTTGTATGGTTAATACAAAGTATCATATATTGTTGAGAGAGAGAGAGAGAGAGAGAGAGAGAGAGAG
>NC_068982.1:37158207-37192284 GCF_001194135.2 Octopus bimaculoides | reverse complement strand
GAGAGAGAGAGAGAGAGAGAGAGAGAGAGAGAGAGAGAGAGAGAGAGAGAGAGAGAGAGAGAGAGAGAGCGAGAGCTTAAATACAAGCATGTTCTGCAGTATGGAAATTTGTGTTTTCGAAAATTGTATATTAGCATGATGTTCTGGAATGTGAAGCATGTTTTACTCTCTTCAATAACTTCCATGAAGTATGAATGTGAATGGTAAAATAAATAAGTTTCACATGATAGGACTCAACATTACACCAAGATTTTCAGGAGCACAAGTCTTCCATAAAGTAAAGGCTGCTTGTAGTTTATTGTATCCACAGAACTATAATCCACAATCAATTTGTTTTAAATTTACTAAAAGTAATCTAAATATGAATAGCACAGTTATGTCAAAGAACCAGAAAATAAAATATAGCTTCCTTCCTTAGAACATAGAGTACCCTGCAGCAAGAATGAATATCTCTTATTACAAATATTACATTTCAAATTATAAGGCCCTTGCAGTGTGACAGGATAAAAATAAAGTAGATATTAATTCCTAAAACTAGGTTCTCAAGTCTAGTTCCATTGAATGGCACATTGGGCAAGTGTCTTTATAGCCCTGGGATGACCAAAGCCTTGAAAGTGGATTTGCTAGATGGAAACTGAAAGTAGCCAATTATGTGTGTGTGTGTGTGTGTGTGTGTGTGTTAGTCCACCACCACTGCTTGACAATTAGTGTTGGCTGTGTGTTTGTTTACATTCCTGTAACTTGGCTGTTTGGCAAAAGAGACTGATGGAGTAAGTACCAGGCTTTAAAAAATTAAGTACTGAGGTTGATTTATTTGACTAAGACTCTTCATGGTGGTGATGCAGCTTGGCTGCAGTCCAATGACTGAAACAAGTAACAATAAAGATAAAAGAGCCCAATAACTGTGTTGCAAAAAATAAAAGGGACTTACTTGTAGCGTTTGGAATAAGCTTCATTGACATTTTTCCACTGACACTGGAGCCGATCTGAAATGGCCATAATGTCCTTACTTTCATCTTCACCATTTTCAGTTAACTTATACAGTTTTTGAGTATCTTGAATGTTTTTCTGAATGCCATCAAGAGACTCTTTTACAATCTGGGGAGTGAAAAAAAATAATAAAAAGTTAGAATAATGATTAAATAGTACTATAGGCAGCATTCACTTCAATCAGTCATCTATAATTATCTTTATGGTAAACAGTTTAAGAATTTTGAATTCACAGACATTATTTGTACTCGTGCATTTTTGGATGTGTACATGCACAAATACATACAAATATAATAAAAAATCATACAATAAAAAATGCATTGTTTTTCTTAGAAAATTAACATTTGCAATATTTTTATATTTTACATTCATATAAATTATGCTTTTTTAATATACACCAAATATTATCTTGAAAATAATTCCAGTAACTGCAAAAAGTTAGGCATGACTAGTTGCACTAAAATTTAACTTCCAGTTCCAGTGAACCAGAATGGTAATCATATTAGCTACTTGTATTGCTATAAAGATAAGTACAACTTAATATTGTTAATTATTAATTATTATTATAGGCGCAGGAGTGGCTGTGTGGTAAGTATTAATTATTATTATAGGCACAGGAGTAGCTGTGTGGTAAGTATTAATTATTATTATAGGCGCAGGAGTGGCTGTGTGGTAAGTAGCTTGGTTCCGGGTTCATTCCCACCGCGTGGCACCTTGGGCAAGTGTCTTCTACTATAGCCTTGGGCTGACCAAAGCCTTGTGAGTAGATTTGGTAGATGGAAACTGAAAGAAATCCGTCGTATGTATATATATATATGTATGTATGTGTGTGCATATGTTTGTCCCCCCAACATCGCTTGACGACCGATGGTGGTGTGTTTACGTCCCTGCAACTTAATGGTTCAGCAAAAGGACCAATAGAATAAGTACTAGGCTTCCAAAGAATAAGTCCTGGGGTCGATTAGCTCGACTAAAGGCGGTGGTCCAGCATGGCCACAGTCAAATGACTGAAACAAGTAAAAGAGAAATAAAAGAGACAAAATAGAAACAAAATGAGACAGTATTTAATCATGTGTTGATGATCCTTATTAAGATAGGAAATATATCTGAAGGGATATTTTATGAAAGAATAGAAAGAAAGTTATCTGTAGATATATAAGTTTTAAATGCAGAGAAAATATCCATATACTGAAAAATGAAAAGAGAAAAACTGAACATGCAATATTTTGTTTACAAGAATAGATAGATAATCTGGGAAGCTACAATTAAAGGGAAGTAACTCCTGCAATATTTAACATGTTAAGCAGAAATATATGGATCGCTGAGAAATTTTCTAATTTCTTATCAGAAGTCAATAGTAAAATGTATGTTTTCATCCACAAAGAAATGCCCCCACTTTATCATAATAATTTTCAAGAGAAATTTGTATATTCTTCAACATAGATTCTTTGTTTTTACATCCATTTCCTCATGCTAGCCTGATTATATGAATATATTACTGAGGCACGGTTTTACAATCTGATACCTTTCCTGTGATTAACCCATAGTTATTTTCCAAGTAGGAGATTTCATATTTCACATGTCTTTGAAGGCACGAAGTGAGTGAAATGCATGTAGGGACGGACACACACACATTATTTCAGTATCTGTCTATAAAATGACTGATAAAGCTTTGATTAATTTGGGGCTATAGAAGACACTAGCCCAAGGGGCTGAACTTGAAAGGCTTAGCTACAGCTTTGCCTTTATCTCTAGTAAAGGTAAACATATACCTGGAATACTTTGGGGAAATAATTTTAGAAAGGACACCATTAAATTCAATTGTATGGCTGAGTTATGGATGTGATACTTTCATACACAGGCTTCAACAGAAAGAAGTGCAGCTGGACAAAATGAACTTAAGATCTTCAATATACTTCACAACAGAAGACAATTAAAACACAATAAGCTAGCTTTCTTGAGGAAGCTAATAACATACAGAGTATAGATTCATGACAGCTGTATGTTGTATGTCTACATTCATCAGACACCACTAGAACTTTCACTTCCATGATTCACATAGTCTGAAGAAAGGGACTGTCTATGGGATGCAATAAACAGCAAGTGACAGTGATGAGAAGCAACCCAGGCACATGTCAACATAAGGATGAGAAAGACCCATTAGAGTAATGTAGTGACTACTCTGCAAGCATAGCATCAACTTCCAAGAACAGTGATATAAAGGTTGAGAATATTAGTTAAATAACAAAATAGAAAAAAGAAAAAAAACTGAATCTGTCTACCATTCAGAGACATGTATGTCAGAAAAAAATTCTGATCTGCTGTGCATACATCAGAATAGTAATGAAATGAGATGAAATGAAATAAACATCTAATACAGGTCTACCTTTCATGAACCATCTCTTCTGAACAAAGCTTCAATGAAAAGAAATCAATAACCCTATGCAGTTGTAAAAAGGAATATAAAAGTGAAAGTAACCCTCTAAGAATAAGGTTTAAGATTAAAGTGAAGTTGTAATTTGTGAGGAGACATAGAAATTAGATATAGCTGATCACTGTAGAAGAAAAAGGGAGTTATGCTTGTGGAACAAAGTTACAATAATTAATAAGTAACAATACTGACAGACAAGATGGTCAAAAGAATCAATGCATTATGCTGGCTTTGATAACTTCTTCAGTAGGCCTAGCATAGAGATGAACACAATAGGGGAACCTTTAATCAACAACACTAAATCTCTAAGCCTGATTTTCATTATCTAATTGTTTTACAAGACAATAACATAATACATAAGAAATGACTGAATATTAAGTGTTCTAGTTTATCAGATGGATACTTTGGCTTAAATGGATTAAGCAAGTGGCACTACAAGTATAAGGGTAACTAATATGAACATATCTTCTGTGAATAACAGGAAGGTGACATTCTACCTCAGTGGGTTGAACAAAGGGTTTGGTTTGAAATTTTGACAATGTTACTAAATATGACATGCAACTGAAACAGGTCAAAAATTACAACAGCTTAAATTTGACTATAACCACTAAGATGAGGATACTAGTCCAATGTATATTAGCGTATAATACTGATAATTTCTCATCTCAGTAATACAGACAGATTGATGGTATTTTAATAAAACAATGGGTTCAATTTATAATGATTATAGTTAATAATTTTATTTATTATATTCTTATTTTGAGATAATTGTAGATATAGATTCTTTAATATCATTTTAACAGTATTGACCTTTTCTTTTTACAAATACAGAATCTTGAATCATATTGAGTATACAATTCTAAGGGATTATAATGTTCTCATTTAACTCTACATTAATCCTGATCAAGGAAACATATAGTTAAAAGCATTTCATCCACCAATATCCTGCTTTATCTTCAGAGTATATCTAAGATCACACTATCTAACTTTTTTCAGATAAAATGTAATTTGACAGAAAGATAGCTGTTATTTCTTGCTGGTTGAGTGATCACATAAAGGTTCCCAAGCTGGCTTATAGAAATAATAGCTGAAGAGTGGCTGAAAGGATAAGAAGTTCAACTACTGATCTCAAGGTAAAGTCCAAAATTCAGTATAACTATTGTGATGTGTCCTTAGGCAAAGCACACAACTTTTTCTTTTTACTCAGCAGACAAATCATTAACAAGAAGAGTAGAATTCAATCATAATAAAAAAAAGAAAGAAAATTAATATATTTACTCAAGTGTTCAGGCCCTGTCAATATAATTACCATAACTATTCAGCTGTCAATCTAAGTGCTACAACTGCAAGCACATGCCCTAGTTCACAAAATTAAAAAGTGTTCTAGGTATGTTAGCTAGGAAACACAAGAATGCAAAATGTAGTTGCTCACTAAATTTTTATATCTGGCAGTTTAATAATAATAATATAGTTGTAAACTGATACAAGATAAAGAGTTATGTGTATGAACAATTAACATCATTTGTGTTTGCAAAAATGTATGAAATGCAGAGATTTCTTATTGAATATTAAAATATAAACATTGAAAGAAATGTAGTTACTTCCCTCGGTTTAAACTTCACACTAACATTAGAAGAAATTAATTACTGAAAATCTCATTGAAAACAAATTTTGTAATTTTGTGATAAATACGAAATACAATAATAGAAAATCTTTAATTTATTTGAAAACGCTTCTTAAATATTTTATGATATTCATCAAATAAAATTATTAGTATAAACAAAACATTTAGATAAAAGATATAAAATATAATAATGTCTGGTATACTATAAAGGTATTCTGAATGTTATGATTTTTTTCTTTTGTTTTATAACTGATGTGAGTTAAACGTGTTATGTCATATTTTATGAGAAACATCTTCACAGATTAAATACTTTAAAACTCCTAATAGATTGCAACTATTTAAGTAGACTTAAAAATAAATATTTTCAATTATTTTCTTGATTCAAAAATAGATATCTACATGTATGGATGAGTGATTGAATAAGAGAGAGAAAGAGAGAGAGAGAGAGAGAGAGAGAATTAACTATCAAATTATGTCCTCCAATATCTCTTTGACTACTATTTTGATGGCATGTCTCTCAAAATGTGTCTTCCTACCCCAGCTGCCCCTTTTATATCTGATCTACTTTACTAAACCTCCACAAGTATCACACAGCTCAATTGATAAGCCCTAGATCTGTATTCCTGGATCTCCTTTTTCGTCACTATTTCTCTTCCAAGTACTAAAATACAAAAGTTCAAACTGAACATAATCCTATTAACCTAATACTTATCAGTAGTCTGAAATAGCAATGGATCTCCTTTCTTTCCTAAATCTTTAAAACATAAAGCAAAATCATAGTTACAGACAAAATTTCTTGTAATAAAATACAGCATCAAGTTAGAATTCAATAATAGCAGATTGGTCTATAAGTAAGAAAGTATGATTCAATAAAGATTAAATAGGTAGAAATATTTTTTCTAACAACCACATTTTTGTCAGAATCAATATTTAAAACACCTATCCTATAATGTTCTTTTAGTTATGAGACATTTTAAACAGATAAAAAGCAAAGGTAATGTAAAAATCAAATCCATTGTTGATCTCAGTCAATGAATTTGATTTTTGTTTTGTAACTTCAAAATCAATAATTTGTATATTGTTAACAATTCTAAGTGTGGGAAAAAGAAAAAAATAGATAAGTTACAAATATTTCTGAAGCAAAACATAAAAACAATCAATGAGATATGAGATTTTGAGCACAAAATTCAATCATATTTAAAACAAATAATTTCAACATATTCACTCAAATGATAAGGCCCTATAACTGAAACATTTTAAATGAAGCAAAATCTGTTTATCAATGACTTCTTTTAGAGCATGCACTTAATGCGTGATGATAATTAATGGCAACAATTTCTTGGTTCTAGATCTAATATTTTCTCTCTAAATTAAAGGGTTATATTATACAGCTATATAAATTAATATAGACTGAATATATATAAAAAAAAAATACTGAACAATATATCATTTGCACATGTTTTCTAGTCATACTTTATCCATCTAAACAAATATAACTAAAAATAGTCACCAAAATAGATGTAATTTACAGAAGAGGTTCATTAAGATTCTATAATTTAACCCTTCCGTTACCAACCTGGCTGCAACTGGTTCTAACTCTAAGTACAAATGTCTTCTTTTCATATGTTTTGAATTAAAATCTTCCACCAAACAATTTATGTTCCTAACACTAGCTGAATGATATAAGTTGTTTTACTAAATTCTTTGTTATATTTAAAGTAAACAAAAGAAACGCAGAACATCTCAAAATAAATACAGTAATGAAAAGGTTAAAGGTCTACATTTTAGAATTGTCTGCATAATTCTTTTTCCTTTTTAAATTTTAACAGTAATAATAAATTCTACAATCCTTTTGAATATATTAAAAATTTCTGCAGCATTTGAAAATGATCAGCTCCCAATCCCACCATTACAAAAACAAGGTAGCTGTTAATTCATTATTCAATAATTCCTATAACTAAAAAGTAGTACAAAGAACCAGTTATCAAATCAGAGATGAAATCAAAAGTATGATTATGGCTTTCAGAAAATTTGGAAAATCAATTAGAAATAGTGAAATTGCCACAGTAACACCAAGATTTCTTAAATACTCAGGAGAACAGGAACAATTCATTATGAAAGAAGAAAACAAATATGAAAAGGATAACCAAAAGAATTTCGATGTATCTGATAAAAAAAAAAAAAAAGAGATGTCAGTATTTGTTTAGAGCAAATTAATTGATTCACTATTACAATACAACATAAACTGTTTGACATCAAAAGATAAATAAAAAAGACTAAAGTGTGCACTGAAATAAGACAATTGACTGGAACAAGGCTACATGGTCCGTTGAACCTAAATTTGAATTGTCTTCTGAGGAGTGCAAAAATGTTCTTAATTTAAATTCATAGAGTTGTTTTTTTTTATTTCAATGATTTTAATGCATACTGTTAAATTATTGAATAAACTTTAAATTCTTTAAACACATTACATTATGCAATAATTTGCTGAAATTGTCAGTAAATAAGACTAATAAAGTTTAGTGAGATAATCCTCTATCTTATATATCAGAGGAAGTAAAAAGTTACTTCAGGAAAATCATTATCAAATTAATGTGAACCAAATTTCATTCAGAACATTTAAAGCCACTTTAAATGGCTAATAATAAAAAGAAATCACAAAATTAACATCAACCAATGAACAGTTTGAATAAATATGAAATGACTGGTTTCTAGAAACCAGTAAATCTTTCCCTCAAAATATCCAATAAATAAATGCTTGCATTTCATTTTCTTAAATTTAAAAGGTCCCATCACTAATTATGACTAGTTTTATTTTTCACTCACTCGGAAATTCTTTCATTCTGTACATTTGTGCTCATATGTATGAGAGGAATGATCCAATTGTATTCAGGAGCTCATCTTCTGTTTTTGTTTGAAGAGTAGTTTTATAAATATATTCTTATTAATATTTATACAAAAGACGTTGTTGTTATTTGTAATTAATATTTTATAAATTTATATGTAAACACGTACACACACATCTATGTGCATATGAGTATATATGTGTATATATGATTATTTATATGTATGTGCATGGCTGATGCAAAAGGACAGAAAAAGCAATTAAAGAAATATCCTAAATAAATCCATACTTGTTAGAAAGGATGTTTTGCAGTTAAGAGGTAACCAGAAAGTAGAAAATATGACATCAGAAAACTAGAGGTCTTTAAATCAACACAAAAATAATTTGATATTAAACCAAAATTAAAACTAATGACTCCAAGTCACCATTATGAACGGAAAGGTTATTGCAAACACACCAAAACATTGGTAATTACAAAACCAAACTCAAAGTGTGTATATTTGTGCATAACATGAGATACTAATGTAGCTACAATCAGTCTCAACCATACATTACTTTAATGACAGAAACAAAGAGGTTCTCTTGGTAATCAAAGCATGTAAATTTAAGTAAAACTAAGTAGAACCACAATGTAAATTAAGATCTACAGACGAATAATTGAAATGTAGGTCACAAATAGAAAGCAAAAGGAGATTATCTAAATTCTTTTCTACTCCAGGCACAAAGCCTGAAATTTTGGGGGAGGGGGCCAGTCAATTAGATCGACCCCAGTACGCAACTGACTTAATTTATTGACCCCGAAAGGATGAAAGGCAAAGTAGACCTCAGCGGAATTTGAACTCAGAATGTAAAGACAGACGAAATACCACTAAGCATTTTGCCTGGCGTGCTAATGTTTCTGCCAGCTCTCCATCTTGGAGATTATTTAAATTGGCTCCACAATGTAAATGGGAATTGAAGTTCTATTGGCAACCTCAGTATATGTATTGAACCTCAAAAAGACAATGAGCAAAGTGCTGAGACAGGACAAAGGCAACATGAAATCATCAGGCACATATATTTCAATGTGGGTAAAATGCAACAAACATTGCTGTCAAGTTATTCAATGTGAAAAACTCAAGTCTTGTATTTTTTTATGTGGTTTAGCCTCAGAGGAAGAAATATAGAATCATGACATTTGCCAAACCTCTCAGATTAATGAAGCAAGGAAGAACCCATAGACAATACATTTCTGCAGAAGGAAGCAAGGAATCAAGTTATCTTCAAACTAGAGACCTGATGTGAATGCTGGCAACAAAGAGGACTTCAATCTCTCAAGGAACCCAAAAGATGGTGGTATTAAACTGAGTGAGGTTTACCACCAAAGAATAAGATACTATCCAATGGGTGGCCATATTCTTTTCATTTCACAAAATTTGGATGACATCCGAAGCTTACAGTAAGAGAAATTTGCCTCAGGTGCTGTGCTCTACAGGGAAACTGAATTCTGAACCACATGAATATGAAGTGATACGAACCTAACAACATGGCTATGCCTGCAACCGCAATTATAATAACAATTTAGTTGTTATTGTAGCTGAGAAAAGTATTAACCGACCTTTTTTCTATCTAAAGGAAAGAAAATTGCATGAGATGACACTTGGCAGTCAATTCTTAAATTATATGGAATGATGATGCAAATAAAAGAAATTACACAACTGTTTCTCATGAATAAAAACATTTACAATCTAGGAGAAAATGAGTAGTGTCTCCCTTTTAACACTGGAGCAAAAACCTTCTTGCCAGAATCGCATACTTGTTACCATAAATGTCATACTGATGGTTGAGATAGCATTATAATCACTATACAGAAATGCTTGACAGTCAAGAAACTATAATTTATCAATTAAACTGAACTTAATGACATTAAAATCTAGGGTTATTATTCTTTTTCTGTTATTGGAGTCTCTCTAAAACCCCAATATAATAATAGCTTCTATATATTCATTCAGCTGCTGTGTTAAAGATTATAAATGGTTCTAACATGGATAGGTGGAGCCAGAAGGATGTTGTTAAAATAGCATGATGAGAAGAAGGTTTACCTGGTTATTACTTTCTAAAATAAATGATCTGTGTCTAAATGATAGCATGTTTATATATAATAATTTAATGCAAAACATGTGTAGACATATATTAGAAGCAAGCATTAAATGTGAAGCCTGCATATTTTGGAGAAGCAGCTCCATGATATATCATATCTCAGCAAAATGAACAAAACCTTTTGAAGGATTAGTAATGAACAGTTCCTAAGGAATAAAAAAGTATTATTTTACTCTCTCATACCTTATGAATAGCAGGGCAAAAAGTGCAACAGTATCACTACTCCTCCAAAGTCAACGTTTTATACTGATTCCTGATTTATCAACTAGTATTGCCTTTATAGTGAGGTTTCAAAGCTATATATTTTAAGTATCTCGGAAAGGAGTTTACAGTTCATTCAAGCAAACTTAGAAAGACTTTCTACAAGAATTTTTGCTTGCCAAAAACATTTCTACAAGATACATGCAGCTACGTACTAAGACACTGAAAACACATATGAAGGAATGAAAATGTATACTCAACATCTTGATTAGATGTGTGAATGCTGTCTGCAAGACTGCACAGAATTTACAAGGGTAAGTAGTATGACTAAGTTTATTCAAGAGCTGTTTAAATGAAGCATAAAGTGCTACATCCAGCATCATTTGCCCTTTCATAAAAAAAAAGAAAGAAAAAAAACAAAACATTTTTCTTTGCTGTGCTAGTCAACATATTCTAAACTAGCAATGGTACATTCCAAAATAGCAATGTAGTTGAAATCAACATTCTTCACCAACTGTATCTTTAACCAAGAAGTAGAAAACATTTAAATTGCATTAAATGTAGAAAGTTGTTTCTTCCTTTAAGCCCACTCCTTAATACTGGGCATCTTTTACTGAACATAAAGAATCAAAATCTTTAAACTCTGAACCTACAAATGACCTAAAATAGGAATAAATAAAATGTAGGAGCGAAACTGAAAGCAAACAATAATTTGTTCAATCTTTTAATCCAAGAAACCAGTCAAGTATATTTATTAGGGTACTGAAGGCTAATATTCTTCTCACTTTTGTGTCATCCACAGAAATATAATAACATCAAGTTTACCAGCACTTCTTGTTTACAAAAGCTAACAGGTGTTCAAGAAATTTAAGTCCTGCAAAGTACATAAAATATCCTTCCTCAACAATCTGACTTCAACCCAAAATAAAGCAGACAGACAGCATATTTTAATCTCCTCCAAAGACCAATAAAGTCAGCTATATATATATATATATGTATATATAAGCTGTGCTCAAATTGGCAGAATACAGAAATTTAAGAAAAAATAAAGGTGGACTAGTAATGGGGTTTCCTTATAGACAGTAGAAGTATTACCTACCCAATTACTAAAACAGAGTAAATGAAATAAAAGTTGAACATAATTTTATAAAATACACAGATACAAAGTAAAAAAAAAGTAAACCTTATCTGAAATAACAAACTGAGTTTTACATACTGAATGAAAAACAGATTTTCAGTATAAAAATAGCAAGTTCAAGCAACACATTTTTGTGAGCTTAATATGTTACTGATAATTCAACATTATATGAGGTTGTCCTGATGTTTTCAACTCATCTTCCCTCTGGGTACAACACAAAGCAAATAGCGACGGTTCTGCTCATCTCCAGTTATTAGCAAGCAAAAACTGGGGTTAATACAATCTATGTATAACTCTAATAAATAGTTAAGTGATAATATATTTGCAATAAATAACATACAATATTTTAAAATAATTACTTCATGATTTTATTGGTATTTAACATGTATCTAGTGTATTATATATCTACCCCTAGTATTAAAAGATGATAGTAAGACATGTAACTGTATAGAGTGAATTCCTTGGTCCTGTTCTGACATTACTACTTGTTCTAGTCTATCCAACTACATTTGTTAATTAACAGTGGTGGATGGGCTGATAGAAAAGTTGTTCAACAAAGATTAAATTTTTAGCATTCAAACTTGGTCATATCCAACTACTAAGAAAACAAGGATTTTTGTGCAAAGTAACCAACAATGATGGGATGTTATATTTGAAAGCTAGAATACCTTCAGCAACTTATTCAGTAAAATCATATTTTTTAAAAGTTTATATTTTCATGGATTAAAGTAGCTAACACCATACTCATGGGTTAACATTATTTTTAAGCAAAAAACTACAAGGTCACTTACAGATTCAAAATGCTATCATCATCATCATCATCATCATCATCATCATCGTTTAACGTCCGCCTTCCATGCTAGCATGGGTTGGACGATTTGACTGAGGACTGGTGAAACCGGATGGCAACACCAGGCTCCAATCTAATTTGGCAGAGTTTCTACAGCTGGATGCCCTTCCTAATGCCAACCACTCAGAGAGTGTAGTGGGTGCTTTTACGTGTCACCCGCACGAAAACGGCCACGCTCGAAATGGTGTCTTTTATGTGCCGCCTGCACAAGAGCCAGTCCAGGGGCACTGGCAACGATCTCGCTCAAACATAATTTTTATGTTATAGCCCCTACCAATTAATTAGCATTTATAATTTTTACATTTAATATGAAAGAAAACTAGCAATGATCAAGCAGATCTTGACATTATCATACATCACTGTTATAATAATAAAAGTACAATAACATTATGTAGTAGTATAAAATAATGAAATACACTGAAATCTTCCAAGAAAAAAAAAAGAGAAAAACAACAAAAAAGCAAACTGACCAGACAAAAAGAAAAAACAAATGAGCTGAATATGGAAATTAAGACTTCTATGTATGTATAAACAGAAAAAATACAATTAACTTTATAATATAATAGATCCACAAAGCTAAGAGGAGCATAAAATTGACATCAATATCTAAACTGATACTTATTTTACAAACTACTGAAGTTCAGAAATTAAAGCCTTTGTAGGATTTAAAGTCAATGAACTAGAGCCCAAACATCACATTAAACTTAATCAAGTTAATGTGATATATTATGCAAGAACTTATTGGTTTTTTTAAAATTTATTATTTTTAAGCATACAATATTCAAAACATTTTGATTGTATATTTCAATATTTGGCATGTGCATGAAGGTAGTGTGTCATAGAACAACAGTGGAGTTGACTGTCTTTGCCATTCATCCTTCCACATGTGATAAGATACATGCATACAAGGCATACACTGAAAAGCATACAGGCACTGACATTGAAATCACAGAAAAGGCAAATGAAAATAGGAGAGATGAAAGAGTTATGTTGAGTGTGGAAAGAGGGAAGGAAATTGTAAGTATTGTGGGAGATGAGGTGAGTAGTAGTGTAGGAGGTGGTTAAGAGATGATGTGAGTAGTGTGGGAAACAGGTGATGTGGGAGGAAGTAAAGTAGAAGGAAGAGTAGTAAAAACTTGAAGCAAAACTTTGCAGGTCATTTGAAATGAGGAAGGAGGTGAACTGTCACAGATCAAGTGAACTGAGGAATTAGAAGGAAAGGCAAGACAGAGTGGGGAGGGTTGAACAAAAGAAAAAACTGATACTCACAAAACAGTGGGGATGGGGGAAGAGGGGCAAAAGGGAAGTTTGAGAAATGGTAAGAATTGTAAAACAAAAAATATCTAGAGAAAGGAAGGTAGACAGAAAAGTAATATTGGTCTATGATGGTGGGGAGGTGTGGTGAGAAGTGCGCAGAGGGTAGAAATAATGAAAATAGAACCATGAACATGTGCATAAACTGAAAAAAAAAACAAAAAAACTACACTTTTATCAGAATATTGTATACAGTCAATACATAGCAAATATGTACAGTGAATGTACAAACAGTATGGAATGTATGAATAGAGCAGTATGTATACATATATTAAAACACACAAATATATACTAACACAATACAAGAAAATTTAGGCCAAATAAGAGAGTAGAGTAGTATGCTGTTAATAAGAACTGCATCTATGATACAGTATGTACAGCTAGAGTGTTTACTGCCCAGGGTAGCCCTTCAATTTGCTGCACCTGAGTCCCCACAAAAGATACATATTGCCTACAGCAGACTTAAAAGTGGTGCCACTCCCATAAAAGTGTTGCCTAAGGTGGACCACTCCATCTGCCTCCTCTAGCTATGCTAGTGATTATGCATAGTGTATGCAAAAACACCATCCAACAATTATGATCAAGTAGCTTATATATTTACAGGATGTATAGACACAATGAATTAGAACACAATATACACAAACACAGGCCATAAGCCAATGAAAATAAGTACAGGGTGAAGGGACTGATAGTAAGGGGAATAATCATGTGAGTTGAGAATGTATTATGGTCATGTAGAGCAGAAGTATCTAGATAAAGACATTGCTTTTGGTGATTGTGTAGGTCTCATTTGAACCACTGTATTGGACAACAACCCAAACTGGCTGCTCCAACATCTTTGCTTTTGTAACTTCTACTTTCTGCCACCCATCCTTACTACTGCCCCTCAGTTTTCAGAGTCCTCACTCCTATACTTTGAAAAGAAAAAATATGTATATGACCTTCTACTCCAGGGGCTCTCAAACATTTTTTCTAACCCATTTATCAGAAGTGAGGTCAACCAAGTTAAAGCACTCTGCTATAGGTTCTGCAAACTCCTTAAGCATTATTATAAATATTTTTATGAAACATGGCTCCCAAAAGTCAACTTGTTTTGCCCAAGAACAGAGTAAAACATTTCTTACAAGCTATGAAAATGTTAAAGAACCAAGCCTCACTTAAAAAATAATAATAGTGATTTATATGTAAAAAAATAATATATATAAAATATATTGATACTAATGCAATAGCAATAGTTCCATAGTTAACGTTTCACTCCAGAGCATGCAAATTATGCTGTATATTAAAGTTAGGTGAGATGCAGTCAAAGTGGTGGTTCATGCTGACTCTAGGTTTGGGGCCAATAAGATGAGTTATATGAGAATTGAAGGGACAAGTCAGTCAATGAAGTCACAAATAGATGAAAGTATAAGGTTCGATGTGAGAGTAGGGGTATTACTGACTAGAATAGGGGTTATCAGACAAAGGTAAATGTAGCTACAGCCAAGTCGTAGAGCTGAATGTGAAGGGTAAGGGAATTTGGACTGTGAGAGGATATGTTCATGGCATGATTGAAACAGTATGGCTGTTGAACTAGGCTCAATACATGTGGAATCATGTGAACTAGGCTCAATACATGTGGAATCAATGAAGAGTGGGAAGTAGCCACATAAGATAAAGACATAACATATTTGAGCTTGATTCAATTAATCACAAGTTTCTATTGCAATAAAAGAAATCAATATTTGGGCACTGTGGATAAAATCTGATCTTGAGGAAAAAATGCACCAATTTCCAAGTGATCCAATTTAATAATTAAGAATAAGTTAATGTTTAATTTGCTGAGTGAACAGGACATTGTGTAATTTAACATTTAGTCAGTTTCTTTCTTTTCTTTTTTTTAACATTAGCAATATATTTTGAATAATATGTTAGAAAAGAAATCTAATATGGATAACTAACACTAAAACTCCACTCATATTTTTAAACAACCATATCAAAACTAAGCTGAAATGAGTTTGAAAGTGTATTTAGAAAGTTAGCTGCAAAAAACACTTCTAAATTCTATCATAGGGTATCATTTTTTTTCACTTCTTTAAAAAAACCTCTCGCCAACATTTTTCGTTTCAACACTGTAAGTTAATGATTTAAAAAGGAAAACACTTTTGTTTTTTTGTTTTTCAGTTAACAGAGTGGCAAATTTCTTAAAAATTTATAGATTTCTATGTTTCATGGAAACCCAGACTCATCTGCCAGTATAGTGTTTGTTGTGTTAATAGTAATTTGTTACAGAGATGTGGGTCTTAAGAAATTCCAGACATCTGTGAATAGTACCATGATGAATTTAGTGTGCATGCCGAGAGAGAAAAAATATAAGGTGGAAGAATTTCTGAATAACTTGAGGGTGCTACCCAGTTTATTACCAGTCAAACAGCTGACTGGGTTTCACAAAGCGAATTATCAGTATATATTTGCCATACAGTAAAGTACAAAACAGTAATGATATTTCTGAAAAATGATTTAAGACTTTTTAGATAGGTGTTAAAAAAAGAAAAGAAACATTAGTGGATTTGTAGAAATGACTTTTGTAAGTATAAAATATGTATAAACACATACTGCCCCACTGCAATAATAATTTCAAAGTTAATGCTTGTGCTGATTCTTCAGAGTGACTTATCTTATTTTCTTTTAATGAACCATAAAAATTTTAAGAAGTTAATGTATCAACATAAACTCGAAAACTTCTACATGTAACAAAATAGAAGTAGCAAGCCTGAATATATTCCAAATTCAGTTTTTAGATTCTTTATTTATTTTTTTATAAAGTTATTAATTTGTTTTCATTTCTTTTCTATACAATACTAAGTGGTAATAACTTTGGAACATATTTTAGTTTCCTAACAGGTGCACAGCTAATATTAAATCAGTTCATAATATCTAAGTCTTAATAATTTCAGATTTCACAAATATTTTCTTCTCTTATAAACACTTAAATCAATACCTTCTTAAATCCAAGTTTCCACCAACTATTCTGTTTCAAAGGTGTCCTTTCATTTTTGAAGACAATATGGTAACATATGAGTGAGATTTGGTTACTATTTTTAGCAAATATAAGAGCACCCTTGTTGACTCATTGTTTATTTCAAATCTAGATGATAAAACCAACAAATACTTCAATATTATTCATTTTTCATGTACAAAACACTTAGTTTTTTTCTTCTTATTCTATTTATACAAAGAGATCAAATACTTTTACCACCTTTATCTTAAGGCAATCCACTCTAACCACCCAAGGAAGATATACTTCCACAACATTTTTATTGGTTTTACATATAAAATATCTCTTTATATATGGAGAAAAATCTATTTATTATCAAAATCAGCAATGATACAAGTTCTACAACTGCTAATACTTTTATGATATTTCAGCTTCACTTTACTTATACTCCAGTAGAGGGGAAATGCAAAATTATCATTTCAATCAAAAATTGAGCTTGGTTCCTGAAGCAGTGAACTAGAGAACATACAGCTTTTGACATTTGAAACCAAAAAGATCGCAAAAGAGTTACTATAATGCAGTCAATGTGTGCATATTATATATAGGTATGGCATAGCTGCATGGTTTGGATGATTCCACTGTGTGGTACCTGGGTAGCAAGCACTATGATTGTCTCGGGGGCAATAACTGAAATCTTGTAGAGAGTAATGTTGCAGAATTTCAGGTTTATGCACACACACACACACAAACACACTTATACGATGGGCTTACATACAATACCTTTTTATTAATTTCATTCAAAGAGCATTGGTCAAACCAAAACCTTGAAAGAAGATACATTCTCAAGATACCTGCCAAGCAATGAAATTAAGTGCATTACAATGTGGCTGCTGAATAAGATAAACCACACATAGTCTGCAACTATGCATTTTAGTCATTTTTAAAATCTCTCTATGATCAAGAGATGTTGCTAAAAATGCATGCATAATTTTGTTCCATCTTAGTTACCTAAGGATGTAATCCACTACAATCACAAAAAGGAAAGGAGCTAAAGTGTCTCTCTGAAAAATTTTTGCTGTCATAAGAAATCCTCAAGTTGGACAGTCTGATGCTTTGCACAAAGCTTGATGGATTTTTCTACATGATGGCGGAGATGGCTTTGACAATTTCATCTATGTAAAATGGCCTTTCTATTGATACTAATGAATATTTTGGAAAAATCCACAAATGCAATTGATACCTTTTGCTTTGGAAATTCTAAGCTCTTTTGTAAGTTTTTGATGAGCAAAGGTCCATGGTAATGTTGATCTACCTTTGTAAAAGCTGTTTTGATTCTTTATTAGGAACAATGTGCGGGGAAATGCTATTAGGGTGCATAAAGTTGTAGACATTAGAGGTGAGAGTGTAATTCTTCTGTAGTTCTGAAGCAGATGGAGATCACCTTTCTTTGGAAGTGGAATAACTGAAGACAACATCAAACAGAAGCAATCAAGACAGCAGCAGTGTCTTTCTAACCTTGATAAGACTGATGATCTTGCTCTCACAGTTCATCAACTGTGTGATGTGCATGACTTTAACATCCTTTGAATATACTGGAGCCAAAGTCCATCTGTTTCTCAATGCAAAGAAGATAAAAACCAACATGCCAATTTGTTGCAACAATGGTACAACTCAAGGAAGTCAGTGATTTTAAGTACTTTTGGCCTGATGTTGCTGATAGTAAGAAAGATTCCCATACATGCAAGGAACTATTCTGGAGTACTTGTAACATGCAGTCAAGTATTTCAAAATCACCTAAGCTTGCCTTCTTCAGAATATATAGAGAAAGCATTCTTCTCTATGGAGCCTAAACCTGGACAATGAAATGACAGCTTCAAATGGGTCTTGATGGTACATATATCAGACTTTTCATGGAAGCACAAAACATCTCATGGTATAGGTGAAAATGCAGCATAGGATTTGTTGGTCACTGATACCATGCTGAACAAAAGACCATATTAGGTTTTATAATTTAGATAGTTCCAAGACCTAAGAAAGATGAAAACCATTCAACTAGATTGATGTCATTGACAGAGACACACAACATGAATTTGAAGCTCTGCCAAAGCTAATAAGGATCAGTGAGGGACCTGGTGCAGTGTGGTGAGATGCATCTCGGTTATGGCTGCTTCAAGGAAAAGGCATTTCTTTATGCACACTTGACTTAAGGAAGAAATTATAAGTAATGAAAATGATACATATAATGCACATCACAAAGTAGAAAGTTTTTCACAAGAACAGTGATTGTTAGATAAAGAAAAAATCCAATAGTATATTCAAAGACAAGAATGTGAAAAGCAACAATTACACTAAAATATTTCTATCATAAGGATATATTTCTCTTATTTTACTTTTTCATTATTTTGCAAATTTATATTGTTTACTCATTCCTAAATTGGGTTACAAATTGTTAGTTTTGACACTACAAATATTTCTAATACTAGTAACGATTCATGATAAAAAATAAAAACTGCATACAAATACTGCACAGACAGAAAAATTGCAATTGTAATATAATTAAGAACTGTATGATAAAGAATCCTTTTAAATTCTGTGGTGAAGTGGGTATTTGCCTACATTGTCATAAAGTGTTGCAATGCAGCAGAGCTTTAAACTAGATAAAGTAACTATAGAGAAACTTGTTTCTTCAGTCAATGTACAATAACAGAAGTATCCAAATGACAACAGTCAGTAATTCACTAGCATAACACAATGATAAAAGTTATAAATAAACTGGAGAAAGGAGTGGGAGGAGAGCAATAGAAAACATAAATGCTTGAAATAGTATCTGAATGGAAATGGGGCTTGGCAGATGTGATTTTTTTTTTTTATTAATGAAGGGGGAAGGATCTACAAAGAACAGAAATTGCTGCTTAAGATGATTACTGATAGTCCCAGATAAAGTGAGAAGAGCTTACAATCTGATTATTAGAATAGAAGCATCAAATACTTCAAAACCAGGTGCAATGAATTATATACACTATCATGAGTACATCACAATAAGGCATAGATTTCTCATAAACAAACAAGAAAATGCACATATGTAACTCATTTTAGGATTTGATGATTAGGAAACCAAAATAAAATTTAAAGCACAACTCATACTTATAAGTAGAGATAGTATACTAAAAAAACTTATTAAATCAAAGTAACCAAAGGTAAATTTGATTATTTATTATTTACATTGTGAATAGTCTGAATCTATAATAATATAATTTTAGCTGAATTGTGGGCATTTATTAATAATTTGAGCTGGTACAGCTTATTAACTAAGACCAAGTAGAGTTGTTTCAGTTTTACTGAATGTTATTCAACACAAAACAAGATAATTAGTCATATCAAAATGAATTGATGGAATCTAGGGCAACTAATTAGTGTTAATCTATTTCAGAAGATAACTGTTTGTTTACTATTTTTTGTAAAGACCAATAAATTGGAATTCTACAATAAAATTGAGCTGAATTTTATTTATATAACAGATATTAATAAATAAACTTGATGTCAACATAGAGTGAAGTGGGTTTTGAAGTATAGTTAAAAAAGAATATGACTGATTAAACACTTTTTACAGCATCCTTCAGAAAAAATTGTAGTTATTGGATTCTTCTTTTTCACTCTTCAAGAAAACAAGTCAGAGAGAGAGAGAGAGAGAGAGAGAGAGAGAGAGAGAGAGAGAGAGAGAGAGAGAAAGAGAGAGAGGAGAAGATGGTTAGTTATTTGTTGATTTTTACAAATGAGATTTTATCTGTTGCTGCAATTTAATTGGAGCCGTGGCTTCATTACATGACAGTTCTCTAACCAGCTAAAGAACATTATTTGATTTAAGATGTTTGGATATAGCAAAAAGGAACTTAAATTTCCTCAGACAGAAACCAAGCAGTCACTGGTATGCTAGCGAGAGATGCCATAGCTTGAAGCGATGAAACATTTCATTTCACTGCATCTACAATGGAATTTCTTGAAAATAGCTTTGTTTCTTACCATTCCCTCATAACTGTCACTACCACTACTATAACAACTAGTAACACCACAACTGCTTTTACCGCTATTTCCATCACCACTATTTTAATCTAGACCTTACATCTGAGTTCACCGCCACCTCCATTATTGTATTAACAAAGTATTCCTTGTTTTATGTCTATCTCTCTGTCTCCCTTCCTCATCCCCAACTACATAATGTTTTATCAACTCTTAATAGAACAATAATCAAAATCACTTATTCCCTTACAACTCTAAAAATTCATTTTCTATGCCTGGATTAGACAGAATGTTTGCTTTTGAATCAAGCTTTATTGTTAGATTGCTGTCTTAATTCCATTAACTTTTATAGAATAGATTTTATTGAAATATAATGAATGGGCACCAATGTATGCCACAGGAATATTCTTATGACAAAAAACAATTTTTTTCTACTTTACACTGTAACATAAAAGAAAAGGAGGCAATTGTTGAAACGAGAGACTGTTGGTCTTAAGTATTAGAGCTGAGCCAAGTCTTCATGGATCAATTTGGTTTGTAGTTATTTTCAGTTTTAATAACACTAATCCCTAACATAGATTCAATAATTGGTTCAAGGCAAGTTTTAGGTCGTCACTAGAGTTATTTGTCCATCTGCATGTATGAGATGTCAAGTCATATTTGTTCTTATCTAAACTCATCTACAAAAGTATAAAATAGTTATCTTTCACATCTGCAGACATGAAAAGGAGAGGAGTTTGAATAAAACAAATATCTCTTGGAACAGTTTGCACACACACAAAATTACAGTTTAAGTTTGTCCTAAATAAATATAAGAAATAAACAAAATATCTAGTTTAAATACAAAAAATAAAACAAACAACTAGAGTAACCTGTTTTAATCTTTAATATCCTGCAAAGATAAATATTTGCTATTTCTAGTCATGTTAATTAAGAAATCTCCTTCAAAGAGAAGTATTATTTAGGTGATTAATGTGTCTATCAAGATACTTAGGATAAAAGTTACAACATAGCTGATTCAGCAGAGCAGATGTTCATTGATAGTTCTAAAAAAAAAAAAAAAAAAAAAAAAAAAAAAAAAAACTCCTCTACAGTTTTAAAAAGATACGAATGCAGAAATAGTTTACACTATACTCCACTACAAACAGATTATTAGAATAACAACGTTACTTTTGAAAAATACATAAACATTACTCAAAGCTTAAAAGAAATTATGCATTAATATTATGCATTACCAAAAAGAAGTTACACAAAACATGTGTTCTTCTCATTTTTCTGATAGGTGGAAGAGAGCCAAGTTATAGCAACCTGAAGGGAAAGGTAAATAAATAAACTGTAGGGATAAAGCACTTCCCTGGCATATTTTTCAGTATTCTTGGTAAGCCAAATGAAGCAACTCATTCAGTATTCTTTAGTAAGCCAAATGAAGCAACTCATGTTAAATAGTTTAATAAAATAATGAAATTTCATTAAAACAACAATAGATTAATTTTGAACATTGAGAGAAATAATAATAATAATAATAATAACCCTTTCTAATATAGGCACAAGGCCTGGATTTGTGGAGAGAGGGATAGTCGATTACACTGATCCCAACACTTCACTGGTACTTAATTTATTGACCCCAAAAGGATGAAAGGCAAAGTCAACCTCGGTGTAATTTGAACTCAGAACATAAAGACAATAATAATAACAAAGTATTCAAGACAATGTTTAAATTTTTTTTTTTTTCCGAATAACCCAAAGGCGGTGCTCCAGCATGGCTGCAGTCAAATGAATGAAACAAGTAAAAGAGTAAAAGAACCAGTTTTCTGTGCTAAAATCATTTATAAACTGTAAATTCATTTAGAAGTTTTCTTTCATTTCTCACAACCGTCCCCATAAAAAAACCTATTCAATTACAAATACATTTAAATAATTCCATGTCTATTCTTCTAACCATCATACAATAAGCAGGTGTGCAAAGTTAGAGATTTGCAAATGTGGCTAAGGGAGCTGAATACACTGTTATAACACAGAACACGAAGTATGAAAGGAGTTGAAAAAAAAAAAACATGTTATATCTACAAAACACATTGAAACCTAAGAAAACCTAGTTAATTAGTTATTCCAGAGATAGCAAAACTAAATATTTTGAAGATAAATGAATTATTTCTGATAAGATACAGCAGAATCAGCTCATTGATTATAATTATAAAGACCAACATCATGAAGAGAGAAAAAAGAAACTAAATGATCTGTCCTAAATAAAATCCTGGCATTTTGCTGGTTGTGTTTTCCTTTGACAGCTTTTTATAATTTTGTTTCAAGAATATACATTTTACAAGAGTAGTCATAAATATTTAGATATATGTATATTAATTAGTTAAAGATTTAACAGAATTTATAAAAAAAAAAAGATAGAAAGACAGCATCTACATAACGTATTTCTTGAGATTTATAGAAAATCATAGATACTGACAGAGAAGAAACTATAAATGCCAAACAGTTTCAAAGTTCAGCTCTACTGACTACAGTTTAAGTTCCAAACCAATGATGCATGTTTGGGCTGACCCATGATGTCAGACATTATCTTCCAGTGTTTACTTTGAGACAAAATTATGTTATGATAGAATTCCATTCACTCTTCAAATCATCTTTATCTACAATGCTCAGAAAATGACATTACTGATCAGAAAGTTTGTTCCACATAGATAATTTTCAAAATTTAGACTGCAATCCAAATTTGTGGTTCACTCAATTCCTAAAAAAAAAGAGAGAGAGAGAGAGAGAGAGAGAGAGAGAGAGAGAGAGAGAGAGAGAGAGAGAGAGAGAGAGAGAGAGAGAGAGAGAGAGAGAGAGAGAGAGAGAGAGAGAGAGAGAGAGAGAGAGAGAAAGAGAGAGAGAAAGAGAGAGAGAATTATATCTATTGTAAATTTTCTGTGACAGAAAGAAAAAAAAAATGTTTTGTAACAAGATTGCTAATCCCTATATTCTCAAGTTTATTGTCAATAAAGCTGTAAAGATGAAAAGAAACCAACTGTAAAATAAGAATGCTAAGGAAGGGTCTATTATAAATATACTTATACAGTACAAGGAATGCTTTAATATAGTTTATTAAGGTCAGTGCTTTTTGATATGGCTGTGGAGTTTTACATTATTTAACTAGTTACTGGTAATGGAGTTTCATCAAACTTAAACATTCTAAAAATATGTCAAGAAGAAGGTAGATCTGGTTCAGTTCCAGTTAAATGCTAACATGGTAATGGAATAATGGATAATGGAATAAGCTGTGATAAACCACATAATCCATGTTGTTAGTTACCATTCACATAGAAGAAAAATCTTCCCATAAAGAGATAGAAATGTTATATTTGATGCAGGGAAGCAACATGAATTGTTGTTTTGGTTACATTATAATGGAAGCAAGAATAATCACACCACCACTTAATATATGTTCCAGTTTTTGTTAACTGTTGAAAATGGTTACGATGTATTCTGCTGATGGCAGAATAGTTTCAAGTAGGATTGTTATAATGGAAACATTTTAAAATCTTGCTGTTATAAATGTAGCAAACAGTAGCTAAAATCAACAAACAATAACAGGAGTTTGTTTATGTAGAACTTTTTTATCTTTCAGTTTGTTGCTTATAATATTTAATCTATGATGAAACATGCTGCTACACTATCAAATAAACAAAGACAGACACCTAATTCTTTATAATGTTATCTTCTACCAACAAAGACATATGCAGTTGAACTTTAACGACCATAACAAGACATGTTCATATATTACAAGAGTAGACATCCAATAAATGGAAATGCTTTATCCAATGATATATTTTTGCATTTAAAAAAAAACCCTCCACAAAGATAACAAAGACAATTTTAGAACCATCTTCAATGTTCTAAACTAAAAACAGTTATCAAAGAAATTAATGAAACCCAAGTGAAAGACGCACAAAATAACAGCACAATTGTCCTTAAAGCAGACAAAAATATTTAAACAAATACACTTTTGTGCTCTCTCTCTCTCTCTCTCACACACACACAAAATAATTCTGATATCATTATCACCATTCTGAGTCAGACAGAATCTGTTGAGGCAGATTTTCAATGGACAGATGCCCTTTTTGCCAGTAACCATCACCTGTTTCCAAGAAACAATATTTTGCCCTAGATTAACATATTTTCTTGGGAGATTGAAGGAGGACACTACTTGAATGGCAGTGATGATTATTTGCAATTATCACATGTCAAGACAAGGAGACAAACTCTCACACCTATGCACATGCACTCACACCACATATGGTGGGTTTATTTCAGTTTCCTTCTACCAATTCATGAGGCATTGGTTGGCCTGGAGATATAGTAGGAGATAACTGCTCAAGGTGTCATGCTGTGGGACTGAACCTAAAGTCACTTGATTCTAAAGTAAATTTGGTAATCACACACTATCCTTGAACTCTTAAAAAATTAATGCACCTGAGACAATTAAAAGCTACAGGTTTTGTTTAGATATATATCACAAGTTAACTTTTTATTGAATAAAATTTTTCAAGTGGCTTGCATTTATACTATATTCAACAAAATTATCTGTATAGGTGACTCAGTTAAAATAGACTGACTGAGCAACATTATTATGGTATCTTTATCTTCCTCTTTTGATTTCCTTTTCCATGGAGGTAGCCTAATTTCATACTGCTTTCTTTTCTGATTGAACTGTGCAATTAGCAGTTTGTACTTTCTAGATTCATCTATGAATAGGTGAATAATACTCAATCTTGATTCCTGATAAACTGCTAAGTTGGTTGTCTTCTTAACATCATTCAACGATGTTATGAGTATAATATGTAGTTTAAAGTCCAAATAAATGCTGACAAGCACATGACTTAATAATATGTCAATATATATAAAAGTAATACTTGAACATAATTCATGAATGAAAGATTCCTTGATTGAAACAAAAGTTCTATCTTTACTAAATGATGATTTTTACATGCTTTGTTCTAATCGGTATTTATGTGTAATAAAAATAATATTGCTTGCTTCAGAATAGTTTTGTCACTTAAGCCCATGATGCAAACAAAGTCATTCCTAATTAGAAACATGTCATAAATAAATGTAACTTTTATTGTAATAAAAAAGCAAACAAATTGAAAATAAAAATTACAGTGAATGGATGGGAAGAAATGAATTGTACTTTTGTGATCTTTCTTTATATCTATTTCTACCTATTGTTACTGGTGATGAATTATATTTAAGACACTTGAAAAATTATAAATCCAATTCTTATACAGAATTATGCATCTTTGAACAGTAATTTAGTAGTTCTACAGTTATGTAACTCTTTTAAATTTTTCTCCGTAAAAATACCAACTTGGAGGATGCTACTTTGTTGAACAATTTCATAGTAAAGCTTTATGTTTTGATGAATTGAAAAAGCCAGAACCAAAGTCTGAATAAATAAACAAATGCTCTTTTTGAATTAGGGTGCAGTAATTAGATAAGAGTTTTACATCCATGGTACAAAAAAAAAAACTTGCAAAATTCCAAAAAGCCACCAATAACTTTCTCTAAATTACGACTGTCCACACCATTTCTTACAAATGTATCCAAACAAGTCAAAAGTTTTCTCTACTATTCTGCTTTTGTTATCCATTACAGTTTAAGAAGCGCACAATATTTTTCACTGTAAACTACATCTAATGTATTTAATCTTTACTTTCCACCAATTATTTATCTTCCCTTTCAATTTGTTTGGGAAGTTTTGTGGTATATAATCAAATGATTTTTCTCAAATAACTTAGTGGTTTGGCAAAAAGGGTTTAATAGAATAAGTACTGAAGGCGATTTGCTTGACTAAAACCTTCAAGGTATTGCTCCAGCATAGTCACAGACAAATAACTGAAACAGGTAAAAGAAAGTTTTTGATTGAAAAAAAAAAAAAAATTCCCAAAGTATTAAAATGGAGAAGTGATGATGCATGGCCTAGTGGTTAGGGTGTTGCACTCATAATCGTGAAATCATGGTTTCAATTCCTAGACCAGGCAGTGCGTTGTGTTCTTGAGCAAAATATTTAATCTCATATTGCCCTGTGATCACTTTGATGTGTGGTAGACCATGATTGGACAACATTGATTTGATGGAGGGAGTTAGCTAATGTATGGTACATATATTTGATCACTATAAACAAATAATTTATGAAAGTCATTCAGTAAAAAGCTGAATGCTTGTACATGATCTTTGATGGGAGAGTCCATCACTGAAAATGACTATAAATCTTCCTCAACATATTTCAATAGACAATAATACTAAATCTTTGGAGGTTTCTTTGGGTTAATGTAACAACCAAACGTAATTGGCAAATTCAAGCTTGAATCTATATTTTTCTGAAGGCTTTTTAGCTACATCTGAAGAAGTACTAAACTTATACGAAGGCATGTTGTTTAGCTAGAGGACAAACCTAAAACACATTCAGCTTCAGGACAAACTTGACTGAGTAAACCTATGAACAAATAACATCTTGTTATTCTCATTCCTTCTTTTCTTAGACATAGTGTACTTTGAAATACATTGTGCAATGTATCCTTTCTCTTTATAAGATGGGGGACTGTGATGATCAATGAAGATGAAAGCCACCCGTCAATTTATTCCAACAGTGGAACACAACTTAAGGAGATACAAGAACCCTGGATCCCATGTTGCTGATAGTAAGAAGAACTTCCTTATATGCAAGGGACTAGGCTGGAATGCTTACAATGAGTTTTGAAGCATCTAGTTGTCAAGCATTTCAAAAACAAGGAGCATTCTTCTCTATGGAGTCAAAACCTGGTATATGAAGGAGTTTCAAGAATGCCTTGACCTCTCACGAAGGCCAAAAACAACTCAGTGTGAGCACAAGACCAAAGAGAGATTTATAAACACATTCTACTCATTTCTAGTATTACTGCTCAACATAGGGAAGGTTTTGCTACTATGGCTATAGTGCTGAACAACAGGCCATATTGGATGTTATATTTTGGGGACCTGTAACTCTAACAGAGGACAAAGACCATTCAAAATACATTGATGTTGTTAGCATAAATACACAACATAAAACAATTTCAATTTTTGTATTTTTTAATTTAAGTTATTAATCCCAGCAATATATCTGCTAGGTTGGGGGTTAATACAACATGAAACTGAATATCTAACAAAGGTAATTGGGAACAGATTCCTGGTGCAACATTGTGAGGCATAACCTAGTTGCAGTTGCTTGCTGAAGAAGAAGAGGAAGAGGTGGAGGTGATGGGAGTAAAATTGGCGCCTGTTTCTATCAGATGACCACAGAGGCTTCTTTGATAGTTTGAGAAACATTTGTATAATAATAATATTTCATTGCTATTTATTAATTAATAAATCATAACTGTTAGTTATTCTTAAACTATTTTAATTATTACTCTGATAGTCTCACCTATGATATATTCACAGATTTCTAAGTGTTATTCATATATACCATTATTGCTCATGCCACCCAAGTTTCTCACCATAAACTCCATCCATTATTTTTTTCTTTCATTCTTCTCTGAAAAATAGGTGCCAATAAAGTTGTCTAGAATGATATGAAATAGTGCTATGAGAATAAAGTTGCAGAAATTGATATATCAATGATGCAAAATGATAGAGTAGGTATAGAGGTAGATATCCTCCAATACAAAGCCTACTTTTGTAAATACTTTACCTTTTTACTTTATTCAGTTAGTAGTTTCTCCATGCTATTTATCAGTAGAATGTTTGTATATTAAGTTTCATGTAAAACAGACACTTTTGAATAATTAGTCATTTTATTTTAGCAATAATATCAGGGAATCTTCCACTATAGTTTTGTTAGTTTTTGTTTTGTTAGTTTTTCTTGTCTTCCCCAGCAAAGGAGGTGTCTGTTTTTTGTTTATTACATTTTCTAAAAATTGTAATCTAAATATATTAGATTACCACTGTTAATATTATTGTGATGACTTCCACATTTTAATTAAGATATTTGACTTTGGTAAATGAAATTCTAGAATTCATTTTGTATTCATAAATATTGTGGCTGTTCCATGTATGAGAAGGAGTGTCTCTATTTCTAATGTAAATAAGAAATAGAGATAAGTACAAAGTGTTATAATTTCTCATCTGTTTAAAACCACAATCCCTCAAAAGAACTAGAATACAGGACAGAGGTTTATTTTGTGTGCATGCTTGTTTAAAAATAAGAATGTCTTCCCCAATATAGTGTTTATAAAAAATGTTCTGCTATGAAAACCTAAAAACAACTAAACCCCAAACATCATGTATTCCACACAGAAAAAAAATGTAGAATACATGATGTGTATGTATGCACAAGTACATACCTGCCAATGACCAAATAAATGTATTAAAATTGCACCACAGAATCAATCAACAAGACCTTTAAATTATCTTCTCTGTGCATGTAGGTGTTGCTATTTAGTGGCAATAAAAAAAAATCTCTCACTTTGTTGGGGAAATAACAAGAGCTTTGTTGGGAAAAAAATGTGGTGGTAAAGCTACTAAGATGATATATAGTAACTATGGTTACAGTTAGTACTTTGATGAAGCTAATCACTTGAATTAACAAGTAGCCAATTCATTTATAGAAATGGAAACTCCCAATTCGAAGATGGTGTTGGGAAGTGGTGTTATAAGTGTTGTAAATGTTCTATGAATATAAAATCAAATCAATCATGGATGTTAGAATCTCAACAGGTCTTGCTGCTTACTGAGAAGCGTTTAGAAGGAAACTTTGTAAACAGTAAGTTGGCTATTAAACATAATCTTAATTCAATATTAGCTTACATATCATAAAGTATTTAATATATATATATATATATTAAAAGAAACATATTTTACACAGCTGCCATGTGAAGTGTAACAACAATGAAATAAACAAACATAAAAAGAAACGAGAAATAATATAAAAATTCTATTTACAAAATATATTTACATTCTTTGAAACATATTTCATTTTAATAGTCTGAATGGTGTAAAAAATGGATATCAGATCAATTTTTGCAATGATAAGAATACAGACAATTGAACTGACTTCAGTCAGTATATTACTGGTATTTGTTTAACTGATCCTACAATGCTGGAAGCTGAGTGAACAATGGTAGAATTACTGTTTACTCTTTCATCATCAAATAATAGGTGACATGAATCCTAGATTTTATAGAAGGAATAGTTTATGTACTGTGTATTATATATATTTACACAGGGTCATCATCCTCAATTCAGATATTTTTTCAAGGTTAGCAAATTCAAATTATGAAATCTAATTTTAGACTACTACTGCATCACTTAGATTAGTTTGCTAAAATGTATGGTCTGTGTTTCTGTTGGTTAAATAAGAATGGTGATATATAATAGAAAGGAATGACGATATATAGTATCCATTTTGAGAGAATAAGACTAAAGTATTTCTTTTGGGTCATCATTTAGTTCTTATACTCTGTAACTACCTTGTGAAAAAATTTCAGATGAAATTACAATAACTAAAGAGAATAAGAGAATTAGCAATTAGTATGTGTCATAATAATGCCAATCAAATTTGTTGGTTAGCTGATTTCAAAGGAATCAGCCATGCTCAATAAATGATGATGTGTGTTTTTATATTTTGTTTGTTTATTTTGTGTGTATGTGTGTTTGTGTGTGTGTGTGTGGGGGGAGCTTTCTTAGAGTTGTAATTATCTTGTATCCCTCATATTGTAGAAATGACAAATTAGGTTTTGTAGTACAAAGAAAGGTTTTGATTGATGAGCACATGGTAACATACAAATGCATCCTTTAAATAACAACAAAAAATATCTATGGATAACTTAAGCTGTGGTATCAGCTTTCGACAGCTTTTATTTGTTACAGAATTCATCTGTGAGAAATGACAAAAAAAAAACCCCCCCAAAAAAACACAGACAAAAATTTAGGAAGACATAAGTCTAAATCTGGATGCTGGTTCTATTCTACAAAACAAACAACTAAATCAGAGATTGGAAACAGCATAAAAAAGGTTTATTTTTTGAAAAGTGGGAGGAAGAGGTAGAATTTTTTATGATGTAAGATTTATCAGATGAGCAACTTTTATGAGTTTGGGAGTGAGTGTACTGTTTCATCACACAAAATTAGAGAGTGGCCCACAATGAAAATCTTTTAGTTTTGCTGAAGCAGTGTTTTAAGAGAGACAAAACAAAAATTAAGTTTTAGCTTTTAGATATATAAATTTCTGTAAGAAATGCTGCTTTTTATACATAATCATACATATGTTATCCAATTGACCCAATCCACCAAATACACATAATCACAACATTCACTTCACTTAACTGCCTAATTCAGTAATATTTTTTAACATGTTAACTTACTTTTGTTAACACAAAATTCCAATAAAGAGCTAGGGAAAGAAACAACTATACTGTTGATCTTTTACATAAATCTCAATCTGTTAATAGAATATTATATCCCATTTTTGTGTAATATTGAATGAAGCTAATATAATATCTATTCCTTGATGCAATTTCATAATGCACCAACTTTCTTCATTTTTATAATTCTTCTTTATAGAATATGAATAATACCCTTTCATATTTGTTTTACCAAAATTAGTTCCTAAGAAGTATTATTGTAAGCTTAAATCTGTAAATTTAAAATTGAAAAAGAATACTAAATTGCTTGCTATATTTTTCTTGTATCTTGTAGTATTTGAATATGATTTTTATGGTTGTAGGGAAGTGAATTGGGTGGTACACAACTTGTTAGTACAGAGGAGCAGGAACAAATTTAGTAGTTCACTGGAGAAGACAGAAGACACTGTGCTAGTAGTGCTGGTAGTACAATACGCGTTTGTCAATCAATTAAATGGCCTATTTTTTGGATGTGGAATAAAATGACTGCGTATATAGTATTTACTGCATGCAGATATGTATGTAAGACTCCAATAAAACATATTTATGTCTTGCATTGGGCTAGTAGCTGTTTAGAGCTGAAGTAGTTTCTAGTTCTCAGGAGAAGGACTAGTCTGAGATTCAGTGTTGGTTACCACAAAAAATTATCAAAAATTGTTAGACCTAGCATTTGTAATGATTGTTCCTGGAAAGTGGTAGAGAGCAGAAATGAAGGTAGGATATTGATACTGTGCAGTTAGTGCAAACAATAAGTATACACAATAAAAAATTATGTCTGGTAAACTGACAGGAAATAAAATTTAGGTTCGCCAGGTGTATGAAGAGCAAACAACACAAGCAACTAAATACTATGGACTGCTTAGGTAGATGAGTAGAAATATTTATACCTAAGTGACCATGCAGGAAATGGCATGAGTGGCATTATAATATATTAGGTTTGGGTTTGGAAAGGTATCAAGACTGTAGACTTGAGTTGGAAAAACAGATGCTTATTTCTCCTTTAATAAAAAATGCAGACTTGACATCTATCCTTCATTCTTAACATTTTAACATTGTCCCACTCAACTCATATTTTACATGGATCAGCCTTCTGTGCTACCAAATTACCTTTTCCTCTCCAGTGAACCAGTTCCAGTTGACTCGCCCTACCATACATCTCTCACTCTCCTTATGCATTACACCTGTCCCTCCCCTCATATTCTTGCAACCTACCCACCCACATGTCAGCTCCCTTTCTCACATCCTTCCTCAACTTACTGGATTATTATTGTTATTCTTACTTTTCTGCTGTTCTTCACCTCTTTCTGTACTGCCAGTCATCACCTACACTTTCCTACTTTCTCTGCAACCTATATTTATCAGCAACTAATCTTCAAACCTTTTCCACCATTCATTATATTGATCCACTCCTATCTCTACATCATCTTTGATTCATGCCATACACTCTTGCAACCTTTATCTACCAACCTTTCCTGTTCTGTCTGCATTCAATTCTACTCACATTCTTGTATCTGACACCTCATCTCCATCATTTCTTTCTCTTTTTCAGTTTCACCCCCAATTACTCCCACCTCCTCTTGTATAATGCAAGTAGCCATGTTTCTCCTTGACTGCAAGAAAAGTGTTCCGACCCCTTCATTTTTACTTTTTGTCTCTTATTACATAGTCAAAGGAGATCTTAGTCTTTTGAGCTACATGGTGACCTTACTAAAGCTGGTACAATCACAAAAAGCACCCAGTACATTATGTAAGGTGGTTGGTACAATGAAGACCATCCAGCTGTAGAAACCATAACAAAGTAAACAATGGAACATGATGCAGTCCTTCAACCCATTGGATCCTGCCAAACTATTCAGCAAGCATGGAAGACAGACATAAAAAGATGATGAAGATAATGTAAACTATATAAGATGTGAATCAGAAATGAGAAAATGGGATAGTTTACAGCAATAAAATATACACAGAAGTTGCAGAGAACCTGTGAAGATAATCTAATGGATATACATTAGTTTGCAAGAAAGGATGTGATAATGAGAAAAAAAAAAAATCTAGGTGAGTAAAATATTGAAAGATGTATGCAAACAGTCAATTATTATAGTATAGATATGTAATGTGAATAACTGATGCTAAGTACAAGCAGGCTATGAGAGTACATACTAAGTATGAAGGAATGTCGACTTGGGAAGAAATAATATTTTGATATAAGTGCAGTGGTTTTTTGAAATTCTTTACATTCACCTGAAACAAAACTTTAAACATTTTTATGCTTACCATCTAACAATGAAAAGAATGCACAACCTACTTTCAGCAATTAACAATTGCAGAAAATATCTATTTAGAATCATGCACTGAGTTTTAATTGCTTTAAGAATATTAAGAGGAAGATAGATGAGTGAGTCAGAATTGAGTGGAGGTGATCTGAGACAAGATGACTTCAGAGAGCAGAGGCTACTGCAGTAGTGGTATAAAAGGCAGAGAAAGGAGGCAGCATGTCTATGGATTAGAATTCCTGTGTTGCTCAGCAACTTCATGGCAATAAGTGGACTTTCTTTGGATGCAGTTTACAGTATTTGCATGAGTAGTAGCAGCAGCACTATTCAAGATGTAGGAGTACTACTCCATTGTGATTCTTGAGTGACCTTTATAGAGAGTTAGTAGTTATTGGGGGATGAACTATTTTTGGCTCTGAAGAAGAAAACTCAGTCTTTGTGATGCAGTTTTGCATATGTTGAGGTGGTGGATTTGCCAAGAGATCCCCAGTGATGAATAAACCTAACATTTAGTGATTTTGAGTATTCTAATTGTGTGATATTTAGAGTGTTGGTTTTGATAATGTTTTCATGACATGAGTAGTGATTGTATTTTTTTGTGATGCTGAACTTGACAAGAATAGTGTAAAAAGACAAGATTGGTGTGAATGCATCTGAAGTTTGCAGATTTTGAATGAAATGTTTAGTATATTGATGACACCTGGGTGCAGCAGGTAAAGAAGGTGTTGGTATCATCTGCATAGAAATGAGCAAGTACATTAATGATGTATAGGAGGAAGATTGGCTTATGTGTGCTTTATTAAATTTATATATATATATATATGTGTGTGTGTGTGTGTGTATGTTATTAAATTTATATTTATATATAT
>NC_068982.1:37155253-37158147 GCF_001194135.2 Octopus bimaculoides | reverse complement strand
TATATATATATATATAAATTTAGAAACTAAGAGAAATCAAGCCAAAATTGAAATGTATAAGTGAGACGTGATTCTCCAACTCATCTAAAAGGGCAGTAAGTCTGAATAAGAATTACTACAGACTGTGATGATGCAACAAACAGTGCCAGCATTGAAAGTGGTCATTAAATGATGAAGATATATATTGATGTTACTGCCATGCAAGTAGAATTTATTCTGGCAATAGTTCAATGATTTGAGAAAAAGGTGTTCTAAACACCTTTCAACTGGAATGAGAGGCAATTTAAAAAAGAAGGAAAAAGAAAAAGAAAAAGGAGGTAAGTAAAGAAAGCAAGTGAATAGTATAACAATTGTTAGGAAAGTTTTGTTGTGAATTCCATTTTCACTGCTAGCAATAAAGAGATAATATTTTTTTAACAAATCATAAGATTTGGTGATTAGTTAAGCACAATGTGGTATGGAATACTAACCTATATTGTAAGTATAGTCTGAATGGAAATAGCTTCAAAATTCAAAACTTGCCAGAAAAATGATTTTGTTTGTGTCCCTGACAAAGCCCTCAGGTGAAACAAAATATATTTTGTTGAACTCACAGTTATATTGATTAACCATTTTTCTGTCTGTCTATGCATGTATGTGTATAGCACACATACACATTTAATATTGTGATATGAATACTTATTTTGTTCTATAAGCAAGTCTTGCAGTATTCTACAGATATAAACAGGTTTGGCTGAGTGAAGGTTTGTATTATTAAGTTGACTGAAAGGAAGGACTCACACTTTTTGTTTTTATTTAAAGAAAATTTTCTCTTTCATGGCATATTCTTTAGTCAATTGGTCCATTCTGTGCAAATTTGAGCAGCAGGTGGCTGTCTTCCTCCAGTATTTTGATTGGTTGTGCGCTCTGTTTTCACAGCTTCTAGGACCTCTTGAAAGGTTGAGTGACCTATGGCCCATGATTGTCCTCATCTTCCTCTTGTTGCTGACCATATCAATGCAGTTTTGTGAATCCATGATCTGGCTCTTTTAGAATGTGACCAACCAATTGCATTCTTCATTCAGTTAGTGTACCTTGAACTTTTCACAACTTTTAAAGGTTTTCCGTTTCTGATATGATCAAAAATATGAAATTCTCAAGATTTTCCTCAAGTACTTTTGATAAAACACATCTTACGTTTTGGTTATTTTTGTCCATGTTTCACCTGCAAAGGGGTGCTATTGGTTATGTGGTGGTATTAGATAAGTGGATTTTAATGACAGTATCCAGTATGTTCTTGGACCAGATTTTGGACATTTACTGAAATACTGCTACTGCCTTTCTGATTTTGTATTTGACATTGGTTTCAACATTTGTCATTTTACAGAACACTGCCAAAATATACATGTTAGCTCACATCTCTGAGTCAAGTTTTCAACAGTCAAGGTGCAGTCTCTCATTCCTTAGCCTACCTCCATAGCCTTTAGCTTCTCTGCATTCATTCTCAGTCTAGTTTTCTTTATTGCTTCAATTAGGTGATAAGTCAACCTTTGCAGACCAGTTCTGTATTTTGCAAACAATGCAGCATTATCAATAAATCCCAGGTTGGTCAACTATCTCTGATCTTTAAATTAGATGTTACATTAACTTCTATCAATTACCTCTTTCAAATTTAGATCCATGATTAGGAATATTAGTAACAAAATGCATCCATGATAATGGTAGCAAAGTATCTAGCATTTCTATTTATCATCTTCCTAATACTTCTACAGATGGAAATGTTAGTGCTTCAGGAACCAGTAGCTTTTGTGGTGTTCCACAAAGACATCCAAAATGAATACTATCAAATGCTTTTTTGAAGAAAACAAAATTTTACAATGATCACTGGAACTCCAGACACTGTTTAATGATATTCCATATTTGTTCACAACATCACAACTCTTGTCTGAGCCTTTGCTATGAGGCAGACATCACAAAATTGCTATCAAAGCATATTGCAAAAGACTATGTATAGTGGTGGTTGTCTATGCACCAGCTGAAAATACTGAGAACCTGAAAAAAATATGAAATCAAGTTGCTGAAGAGTGATATGAGCCCTGAAAATGAACGAGGACTGAACAGACCAGCTCAACTGACAAACAGCTTGAAAAATCTACATAAATTTATCTCAAAATTAAAACAAGGATGATACTATATATTTTATCCCTTCAGTTAACAAAACAAAATAAATGTTTCTTGGCATTTTTAATGAGAAATTAAATTTCTTTAATGAAAATATGAATTTTTCAATGATTTGATAAGTTTAAGTTAATAACAGTTTCTTTTTGTGTAGGTGTGTTCTTTTTTTTTTTTTTATCTAGTTGCAATTCATAAAGCTAAAGTATAGTTTAGAAATTTTCAAAAATATCATGTATCTTTTGTCAAGATTTTCACTTATTTAAAATGTTATAGCTATAATTTCAGTTATAAATTGAACAGTATTAAAATATTGACTTCCAAGCTAAATTTTCTTTCCAATAAATCAGTAGTAAATATATATATGTGAAAGAAGAAATCAATGTATTACAGTGCAAACTGCTATATCAAAATCCGGAATTTTTTTTTATATATACAACTCCAAATCACTCAATACTAGCAAGAAAGATGTTAGTATTTAAAAATTTGCTACTTTACTATGTCAGATAAAATTACACATGCTTTCCTCTAAACCTTACATTTCAAGAAAAGATGATTAAGAAATTATATATTCATGTCTGATTCATTTAGAGATTAAAATGAAATGATTACACACTAAAACTGAAGTCTCAAATTTCTAAATTATTTTCATTTGAATTCAGTATATTTGTGTATGCATGTGTGTGTGTGTGTGTGTGTGTATATATATATATATATATATATATATATATATATATATA
>NC_068982.1:37148465-37155243 GCF_001194135.2 Octopus bimaculoides | reverse complement strand
ATATATAGATATAGATATACACACACACATACATACATACAAGTGTGTGTGTGTGTGTGTGTGTATATATATATATATATACACACACACACACACACATACATAAACCAAATCACCAGCAAATATAACATGGCAGCATGTACCATGCTTTAGCCAATTGTTTTAGGTGCTTATAAAGCTGCAAGTAGATACGGTCAACTGTTTAGCCTTCCCAATCCTTACAATGGGAACATCCTAGATGGAGAGAGAGAGATGCACCTGCATTCTATTGGAGCAACATGAAAAAAAGCATTGAATACTAACAAGTGACAACCCTCTTTTTTTTTGTTTTTGTGCATTTATAGTTATAATACACACAAACACAATAGTAGAACTCTTCCCAGTTATTGAATAAATCAAAGAGTTATGAACATAACAATTATTGCACTTAATGTTAATGTGTTGGAAAATATTAACTAAAACATTGCATGGATTAGATGGATTTGTGTCTCACCCTAATTCATTATTTCCTTGATTAAGTTCAAGTTCACAAGTTTAATTGGAAGATACCTATTGAGGGCACCTCCCACTACCAACTCACAAATTTGTTATCATCCACTATCACATTTCCATAGCAAATTAGTTGGCTCTCCTGCATACATATATGATTATGAGCCAATGTGTCTCTATCCTGTTGCTTGATTTGATAGAAATAGCTATAAAATCTTCACATCACAGGCTAATAATATACAAAAAGAATGTGCTGGATAATGAGGTCTTACATATATTTGTCTTTGAAAAAAAAAAAAATGGAATTGTTAAGGCTGGAATACATTTGATTTTAAGTCTGCTTGATCAGAGTTGATTTAGAACTTTATAACAACATTTACCAATGTTGTTGATTCCCAGTTGTATTCCACAACCATGTGCTCTATTTTGTCAGTTTATACTCAACTTCAGTCTCTTGAGATCTTGTGTTTTCTTCTAATTTTTCACTAATATACAGCATCACACCTATTACACAAGTTTCACACAGTCCTTCACATGGCATGATTCCAACAAAAGTAAATTTTGACTCCAACTTCAAACACCAGCCACTATATATATACTACAGGCACCCCTGTGTTATGAGAGCACTTCATTACTGAAAATCTTGCTGAAACAGTGAATTCCGTAATGTGAAACCTATTTTCCCATTGATTTTTATGTTATATGCCTATAAAATTAGATATGTATCCAGTGCTAAATATGACACCAAAATAGCAAAACTTAACTATTGTTCACTCAAGTGAATCTAGTGCATTTGAAGTGTTGAATCTCCGACTGGTTTAAAAGTGATCTGCAATGTTGTAAACCTATAATTTGTATATGCTAAGCACTCTTGAACTACCTGAATTTTGCACAAGATCAGTTCTCTCAAGTTTTTAAACTTTTGCAAACTTTACTGATACCTTTAAGTTTTTAATCTTGATGGATAATGCAATGAGGAATAGGTGAACATCATAGATTTATTCTCCATGATGATCTAGCCTTCAACATCTTCATGACTAACTCAATGATTCAAAATAAAATGTGATCTAAGAGTAGAAATTTATAAATACATTCAAATGAACATCAAATTTTTCTCCTTATGACCACTTATAATAATGTTAATGTTAGCATTTTCATATATCAAAGAATGTTTTGTTGGTTATATTTCTATATATAGAGTTCTCATGGCTCACTGGACTACAAATTATAACTACCTGTTAAATGCATTTATCAAGTTAGCAAATGCAAGTTTTTGCAAAATATATTTCTAGGGGTTATCAAGCATACACAACATTCTTGTTTCATGTCCTGATGCAAACTTAAACACCAACCAGTCCTATACTATATTTGCCATAATCATTTACACCAACTTCATCATGTAGTCCTTTAAACCGAGTCCTTGTAATTTCCTTTTATTTATGCATCCTCATTTTTCTAGAAATTTGTAATAGTATTACTAGTCATTAGGAATGATACTTCTCTATACAATTTTTGAAGCTAAAAATGTGACTAATATATCACTATTCCAACACAAGGTTTTTTTACTTTGTTAGCTACGTTTGAAGTATTTACAGCTTTCTTTTCTCAATTACATTACTCATCAATCTCAACATGAATTTCCAGAGTTAACACCTGTTTGTTCCACATAGTTAAGCTTGCTTGCTCTTGCCTAACTCATATTTTTCTTTCTTGACAACCATGTGTACAAGAAGGTTATTTTGAGTAAGGAACACTTAAAATTATCAATCACAAAGATGATGATAATTAACTTGTGCGTATTAGGGACAGCTAAGCTTCAATAGTTAAAAATTTAGTATCTCAATATATAATTTCTATTTTAATTATATTTTCTGGGTTTAAAGATAAACATCTGAATTAAGCATATCTTAAAATGCATTGAATAGTATAAGACAAAAGTTGCAGAGACCTTTGAATGACGATATTCATAATAATAATCAAACATTATATGTTAAGCTAAAACTAGTTTCAAGCACAATAAAAAAAAAGATAAATAAATAAAGACATTGAAGGGAAATCTTGCCAATAAACTTGTAGTAAATTCTTAAGAAGAATGGTATATTTCTAAGATTGCTTAAGGTAAAATCTGGACTACTGATCTGCTATATTTGCATTATGTGAGGTAAAGAGTGATAGAACAGAATTTCTTAAAGTGCTGACTTTAGTAAAAGAATATGGTGCTCATTTACTGCTGTTATAAATACAGAATATTTCTTTATTTACTTAATGTCAGTTTTTCCTTACTGACATGGATCAACTGTGTCTGCTATACTTATTGCCAAACATCTCAGTCTTTTGCTACCTTTTACACAAGATCCTGTAGCTTTAGATCTGACAAGACCTCTTTCAACACTTTCCCTGGTATTCCTCTTGCAAGCACTTTTTACATACATTCATAATTCATTTACATCACAAATCCACACTAGTATTATGGATATTTGATGCAAGCCTTAATTAAGCATCATTGAGTACATTTGTCTACCCTGGACAAATGCTTCACAGCCAACTCAAGTCAAGAGGAAAGCTCTCTGGATTACTACAGTTGCTAGGGCAGAAACTGACAAAACTCACCATCAAAAGACTATAATGCAAGTGATAAACTGCTGCAACAACAGTGCTCTATAAAATGCACATAAGCTATAGCTTATTGTAACTCAGAGCTTGACTTCTACCACAGTATGAAGGATACTATTGTATGAGGAGTTTCACACCTAGCCAAGACTGATATGTCGAGAATCATACATTTGATAAATTTCTGCATCTGGCTGTATTCTAGAAGCTTCAATCAGAACCAAAAATGAGCAAGGCCACTTCTAAATTGGCAGTAGAAATACATGCTTCCTTTTACTAACTAGCTTTCTGGTCTTTACTATAATGAACTTTGAACTTCAGACCACTGTTCCAGGTTGTTTCTGCTACTTTCCATCAGATCATCAGCTTACAAAAATTTCTAAATTCTTGTGATATAGCTATAAGAAAACTGCAATGAACAGAAAGGCAGCTGGTGGTGGTGGTGAACACAAAATCTTCATAAACAACCACTCCGAACCTTGTTTATAACATCCCTGTAATGACTTGGAAGACCTTCACAAATTATTTACCTACATTTAGTTTCCACAGAACTCAAGAGATGTCAAAGGAAGAAACTTTGTCACTGATCTTCTTCAGGTGGAAAGACGCTTAATTTTAACTAAGAATTTCTTTTACAGTTGTCTAAAATATGTAGTGTATGTGGTTCTGTATCCCAACACAAACATAAAGTGCTTCTCATCCAAGTTAATTGTATAGAGTATTGAAACTTTCATAAAATATCATCTTGAAAATGCAGTAATGTGAACAAAAAGGATATAAAAAAGAATAAAAGTTATGAATTTTTGTTAAGCTAATGTTTATGTTATACAACGAACCATTTCTCTATTAAAAAGAAATTCTTCGTAATACATATTGCAATATCATACTGTCTCCAAATTTATATCAGACAAAAACAAAAACAAAAAACCCCAAATATTCTTAATAACTTAATCATAATTAGTTGTCTACTAAACAAATTACACCATCATTCATTACAATACTATATCATTACAAGTCTCCCAAAATAAATAGTCCAGCAAGAGAAAACACTCAAGAAACATATTAAAGACATACTACTCTACCAGATTAAAATCAGATGCTGGTTTCATTGACGTAGCTTCTCTTAGTACCCAAAAGCAAACAAGTTTGGCTTTTACGTTACTTAAAGTTAATAATCTAAGCACATGTCAGAGCTCTGAGATTTTGTTTCATAAACCTTTCATTCTATATTTGTTCTGTGATAGTTTGCTTGGGATCTTACTGAAGCATGTCTGCACTTGTTTATACCTTATGTCAGTTGGCATAACATTCAGAATGAAATGACATAATTCCAAGTAGCTGAACAATTTAACTATAACGTGCTTGTGAAATAATATCTCCCCAAAGTAAGATATATCAAAGAGTCGTTCACTGAGCCCCCCTACTAAAGAAAATTTCCGGTACTTTCAGAAAACACGTTGAGATCACTGCAGGATGGTGTGAAAGGTCTTAGCAAATATGTAAGCTCTATCTAGCTTCAAACAAAACTGAAAGTATAATCTAGAATAAATGAACAGAAAAGTATTTTATACAGAAAACATACAAAATAAGCTATATATAAAATTTTGCTTTAAGTGGAAAAGTATACATGATGCTCTAATTAAAGAAAATGTACATTGAATCTTTTTGAATCAAGTAAAATTCTTGATTATATTAAAAGCTACAATGATTAAAAATTATAATTTTCAAATTCCAGAAGTAAAACCCTTGTAAAAAAAGAGTTATTTTAATAAGAAATAGATCATTCACTAAATACCCTAATGATTATAGAAAGATATTTATTTTAGTGGAATTAATGTTATCAATGCAGCTGTGTGATGAATATGTAATATAAGTAATTAATATTAAAAGGAATTTACATTTCCTCCAGGATTTAATCCAAGTAATATTTAATTGTCAACTTCCAACTGTTTAATCTTTCAAACCAAAGTACAATGGCTTTATTCTTTCTTTTGCATAATAGTGTACAACAATTCACATGATCTAAGCAATACATAGGTGCATACACATTTATATGTTAGTGTGTACACGGACACACCTCAATATTCCACTATCATTTTTTAATATCCAATATAAAAGTGGTTGTCAAAAAATAGAATTCTAATGCAGTTAGGATACCTTTGTCCCTACACATAAAAAGGTGTGTGCATGAGAGGTGGGGAGAGAAACTGTTTCCTTGTACTTCCTTGATTGTTTTGGAATTAATAATAAAGATGTCAAATAAAAACCTTATTCATATAGTACCATAGTTGGAGACATCTGTTGAATACAAATTGTTTTGAATGTGTATTTAGTAAGTTGACACCAATGATTAACTACCTTCTCAGCACCTGATAACCAGTATAATTGTGCACTTATCATCTGTAAAAATGACACCAATGGATTAAGGAGAAGATGTTCATTTTGGAATATTTCCAGAAGTATCTGATTTCATCTTTCAACTGATTTCATCCCCACTCCCTAACTGCTGCTGTTGATGTTTCATTTTGTCAGAAAACTAAACACTGTAACTGGCCTAAGTAATTAATTCTGAAGTCAGACCAGATATTTCACTGGCTAAATTTCAAGATCAAAAAGACATTGTAGAATCTCATTTCTTTATCTCAGATTACACTTATTCTTCCATGTTAAAGACAACAAATTAGGAGACTTGTATAAGTACTGAAGACAGTATGTTATAAATAACACAAACATTTATATCACTCAGTGGGTTTGATAGCAACTTAGACAGAGGTAATTAGAACATGTTGAGTTTCATGCTTTGACTTATGATTTAATATCTTTACTCAGATTCACTCATTCATCACTCTTTTTATTAACATAAATTTCAAACACCATCATTACTATTTTAAAAACTAAATTTAGGAAGTAGCATTTCTACTTATGCACACACATTATAAACACTATTTCACTCACTCTCTCTCTCTCTCTCTCTCACACACACACACACACACATGTACAGATGTATAACCCCATGCCTTACAGAGGCAAAATAGATAACTGTATTTAAATGCAACTGATCTTCAATATGAAATTATGCAGATTCAAGGCATAATGAAAAATGTTGAAGCAATTCAACAAATGAGTAGCATGAAAAAGTCAAAGCAAATATAAATGAAAATATTAAATGTAAACCTAGCAATATGCCTACAGTGCTGTATGAAAAAAGGAATTTTAATACAAAATAATATGAAAATCTAGTACTGTCAAATTAAACACAGAAGTAAAATGATGTTAATTTATGTTTTTTTTATTGCTTAGTCAAGAAGGAGGGTAGTGTCCATGACCCTCTGTGACTAATGAAAGGGAGAAAGAAAAGTTATGTTCAAATTGTAGAGTTGAGGCAACTGTTTGAATTCCACAAAAGGTATCCTTGGACCAAGAAAAGTTCAATGCTTTATGTAATGCTTATTTACTCACATTGTTTTGAATTAATCATGCATTATCTTGTAGCTTTGAGATTTTGATGATGTGACTGAATATTTTTAGAATGGCATTTCTAGTGAGACAGTTGCAAGAGAAATACCTAGCCAAGGATAAACCTCTGTACCTGGCTTTTGTTGACATGGAGAAAGCCTTTGACAGGGTCCCCCGATCCCTTATCTGGTGGTCAATGAGGAAACTTGGGATAGAAGAATGG
>NC_068982.1:37115107-37147126 GCF_001194135.2 Octopus bimaculoides | reverse complement strand
ATGCACCATTTTGAGCGTGGCCGTTGCCAGTACCGCCTGACTGGCTCCTGTAGGATTTTCGAGCGAGATCGTTGCCAGTGCCCCTGGACTGGCTTGTGCGGGTGGCACATAAAAGACACCATTTCGAGCGTGGCCGTTTTCGTGCGGGTGACACGTAAAAGCACCCACTACACTCTCTGAGTGGTTGGCGTTAGGAAGGGCATCCAGCTGTAGAAACTCTGCCAAATCAGACTGGAGCCTGGTGTTGCCATCCGGTTTCACCAGTCCTCAGTCAAATCGTCCAACACATGCTAGCATGGAAAGCGGACGTTAAACGATGATGATGATTCAGGGTAGGTGTAAGAGGCTGAATCTGCCAAGTTTGAAAACAAAACAGGTAGAATATATGAGCTGGATATAACCGATTTAAATGCTAAAGGCTTAAGTCAACCACTCAGTTGGGTTATGGTAGTGTTTGAATTTAGAATATAAAGAGCCAGAACAAATATCCCAAATATCTTGTCTGATGCTCTAAAATTCTACAAACAAGACTGATACTCCTAAAAGGCTGAAAGATAGAGCTGAGATTTTAACCCAGAGCACAATTACCCAAAACGAATGCTGCAAAGCATTTTATCTGATGCTCTAAAATTTCTGCCCCTTGTCACTCGAGAGTGTTAAACCTTTAATTCTGAATGGTTTATGCTTAGACATAAAAGGGTTAATTAGCATACTGAAATTATGATTTCTATTTTTTGCATAAGGACACATAGTTTGGATGCAGGCCCTGTTAATTTCTTTAACACCAGTACTATTCTGTCACTTATTTTATTAACAACAAAAACGAAAAGCAAAGTTGGCTTTGGTAGGGTTTTTAACTCAATGTATCAAATGAAGTAACTTTGCAAGATTCTTAGTCTGGCACACTACCATTTCTGATACTATCTTACCTTAAAATGGAGAAATACTGAAAAAGAAAACTGAGGAAGGTGTAAATTACTTTAATTAAATTTGTGTAGGAATTGTGTCAACTGCGTGCCGGTGGAACATAAAAGCACCCACTACACTCTCGGAGTGGTTGGCGTTTGGAAGGGCATCCAGCTGTAGAAACTCTACCAAATCAGATTGGAGCCTGGTGTAGCCATCTGGTTCACCAGTCCTCAGTCAAATCGTCCAACCCATGCTAGCATGGAAAGCGGACGTTAAACGATGATGATGATGATGATGATGATGATGATGATGATGATCCATTTAAACTATTGATAATTACAAAAATAGTATTTACCTTTAACTTGTCTTCTTGCTTCGAAAAATCTTCAAAGTCTCTTCCTGTCAGCTCCTGTGAACTTAACTGTTGTTGAACAGCTGAAATACTCCGAAGAATCTCCTTCAATTCATTTGTATACTGAGAAGAAGTTTTTGAGTTAAGAATGCTTTTGGAAAGGTGGCTTGAGACAGCAGTTAGTGTAGTTTTTGTAATAGCTTTCTCCGAAGCAACAGCAGCAACTGTAGCTGTAGTGCCTGAGTCCAGAGCATGTCTGCATTGTAAGCTCTGGGAGCGAAGATCCTGCCATCGTCTGTTGAGTTTTAGGAGTTCAGGTTCCACGATTTCTAAAGCTTCTTTACCTTTTAGTTCTTCTCCACTTCTGTTTAAGCTATCCACATCCCTCTGTCTTCTTTTTAGTTCCTCTTCAACTGCCTAAAATAATAAAAAATACACTTGTAAGTTTAAGAGAGGTATGTAGTCAATAATCAAAAGATTAAAGCCTTAATTACAATGTTAATAAGAGGAATTTTTTCAAAGAATTCAAAAGAAGGTACTTGAACATACAATAACAGAAAGACATGACAAATAATTTTTAATCAAAGATGTAGTCATTATTATAGGAGCAAGCATAACTGAGTGATTAAAAAGTTCACTTAGTAACTATGTGTTTTGGGGTTCAATTCCATTATGTGATACCTCCTTAGGCAAGTATATCCTACTATGGCCTCAAGTTGATCCATACTTTGTGGGTGAAATTTGTTGGAAGGAAACTTTATAGAAACCCATTGTAAACATGGGGGTGGGAAGAGAAAGAAAGAGGGAGAGAGAGAGAGCATGAAAGACTTGTCTCCATATCTTTACACTAGCACTGCTTAGACAGCTCTGACATTCATTTATGTTCTGTATAAACGATATTTCAGAACTTGGTGGTTTAAACATGTGAAGTCTAGTAAAATAAAGTTTCTTATTTGAAAACAAGTAAGGGCTGACATTAGAAAAAGCATCTGACCATTGACTAGGGTCTTAAGAAGTCTTGTCCAACTCTCACCAGCATGGAGAAATCAGATATAAAAATTATGATGATGATATGCTAAAAATATATTCTGGCATATACTGGATGCTAAAGTTTCAAATTAATATATTTGGGTTTTGAATTTTCTTGAGGCACTAAGTGTATATGTGTATGGTTTCAAATCAAAAAATCTTAAATGTTTTTACAAGTGTTTCAGATGTAGTCTATATTTATATAAATGTATATGTATTTCTATAAATAAAACTAAAATAACTTTATTCAGAGTTCCTTAATAGCAGCTTAATTTCATAATTATTTTTGCTAGAAATATTAATATTTGATTTAGTTGTTGGGGTTTAACAGATATTTCTCCTTTCTATGAATTACATGTGTAAAAGTGGTTGGAAATGCACACACACGCTGTGTGGTAAAAAGTTTGCTTCCCCACTCGGTGATTCCAGGTTCAGTCCTACTGTGTGGCACTTTGGGCAAGTGTCTTCTACTATAGTTTTGGGTCAACCAAAGCATTGTGAGTGGATTTAGTAGATGGAAACTGCCAGAAGCCTGTATATATATATGGGTGTGTGTGTGTGTGTGTGTGTGCACTACTGCTTGATAACCAGTGCTGATGTGCTTATGTACTTGTAACTTAGCAGTTCAGCAAAAGAAACTGATAGAACAATTTTCGCAAGGGCCACAGGCTAATGACCTGAAACAAGTAAAAGATAAAAGATACACACACACACATAAGGGCCTAGATGTGCAGAAGTTCATGTGATTTTGGATTAGGTCTCTTTGTGTCTTTTACTATAGTCTCAGGTTGACTAATAACTTAAGAGTAAATTTTGAAAGATGGAAACTCTGAAGAAGCCTGATGTATGTGTATACATATAATGTACACACACATATATGTTGATGCACATACACAAAGAGCTTCTACATGGTCCATCAAAATGAAACAAAAAACTTTGTACAATGGTGCCCTTAATATATTAGACAATGATAATATTATTAGACTCCATGACGTACAGGAAGATATAATGATCATGACTACTATGCCTCCTGTGCAACCTAGAAACTATAACAACTAAAGAAGACAATGTAGTGGATCAATCTGCTAGAAATAGCAGCCAAAGCTCAATCAGATTGTACCCCACCACCTTAAAATTAAAAAAAAAAATGATGCATAAGAGATCGCCATTCCTGACATACAAAACAGATGGGATGGTCATAGTCAAAGGTTTTTATCATAGATCTACATAACCCAGGCTGGGACTACACAACTAAGAATGTTTTATAGTCAAATAGAAAGCTTTTACTTCAGTGACTCTCTGTTATTTACCTTCTTGGATGGATGTATTTTACCATTTACCCTCTTACTTCTGTGCAAAAATACATACTATTAAATCTTTATATATAAAATCCACTGCCAATGCCAACCCTTTAGCATTCAGATTTCTCTGTCAAATGCAGTGCTTATTTATTCACATTCATCATCATCATCATCATTTAACGTCCACTTTCCATGCTAGCATGGGTTGGACGATTTGACTGAGGACTGGTGAACCAGATGGCTACACCAGGCTCCAATCTGATTTGGCAGAGTTTCTACAGCTGGATGCCCTTCCTAATGCCAACCACTCAGAGAGTGTAGTGGGTGCTTTTACGTGTCACCCGCACGAAGGCCAGTCAGGCGGTACTGGCAACGGCCACTCTCAAAATGGTTTATTTTATGTGCCACCCGCACAAGAGCCAGTCCAGGGGCACTGGCAACGATCTCGTTCGAAAATCCTTACACATGTCACGGGCACAGGTATCTTGAATTAATCAAGTATGAGCTTATAGCTTTGAAATTTCAACGATGTGACTGTTTATTTTTAGAATAACATTGTAGAGTAGGTGTGAGAGGCTAGATCTGGTCAGTTTGAACATAAAACAGATAGAATCTTTGGGCTGGATATAACTGGTTTAAATGCTGAAGGGTCAAGTGTCTGTGTTACATGCTAGCATGGAAAAAAGATGCTAAATGATGGTAATTCTAAATGACAGGTGAACCCAAATTAGTGATGAGTGGGCTCAGGAAGAAACAAATTAAGCAGAAGCACTCTTATTCAGATGAAAAAAATAAAAATTATATATCTAGAAGAATGCCTGGGAATTTTTAAAAATTGATCTTTAAGAATATTCATTTTTTATCATATTGAATTCTTAATGAATTATAAAATACAAAATTAAATTGTGTTCCCATACGAGGCTATTTTACAAACTAACTATTACACGGCTTATATAGTTAAAGTAAAGTGTCATTATATAAGTGAAAGGAACAGGCAATTTTAGTAAATAAATAGAAGTCATTCTTATTCAAAGGAAGTAATTATGAATAAAACCAGAACAGCTAATTGTGATTTATTGAATATGATCTTTTTTTTTTAACATGTTCATTACCATAGGTAAAAATGTAATCACAATTATATAATTCTGCTATTTATTTATTAAAATATAGATATACTCTAATCAAATCAATAAATTTAATTGGATTACTATATAGTTTTTGGCAATAAAAATTATATATTTATGCTATATGGATACCAACATTCAAAATTTCCTTCTGCAATATTACTGTACTATGAATAGTACTACATGCAAGCATAAAATGGAAGAAAATTGTAGAAATCAGGAAAAATAGTTGGTTATTTTTCACCAAATGTTCTTGAGGAAAACCTTAAGAATTCTGAACCTCAATCTTTTCACAGTGAAGATGTCTTGAGAAGAGCATTGTTGTGAAGACTTCATGACATGTTAAAGATCATGCCTAATTGGTCGCATCCAACTGCAGCTAGATAAATGGAGTATAGGCACCACCACAAAAAGAATAAAATGGAGAAAACTAATGGCCATATGGCATTAAAACTTTCTGGAAGACTTGACAGCTGTTACCAATAGACACTGGAAAAAGAACACATGCAGTCAAGGACATTGAAGAAGTACAGTCCAATGTGTGAATGCATGGAATGTGATTTCAAAAATTGCATGGTTGCTTCACTCCAGCAATATTAATAGTTATTAAAAAGAATTATATAATAAAAGTGAACCATACTTCCATATCTCAGAATATATTAGGCTACAAGGTATTTTTGGCGCAGAGGTGTAAAATATAATTGATATGATAATATTTTCCTTCAATAATCATAGTTTTTCATTATCTCAAAATAAAAACTACAAATTTGCATATAGTTTCATTTCGAGTAAAGGCTCCAAGTTCATTTCAAATTACTAACTGAAACACAAGCACTCACACACAAACAAGCACTCATACACACACAATAGAAATATATCAAATGAAATAAGTTTAAGATGCTTTGAGCAGTTTGTGCATATTAGAACAACATCAACAGAAAGATAAACTTTTATTCATATAATATTAGTAAATGAAATATCTATTGCATTATCTGAAACTTAAAGGGAACATAAATATATTTCTCTAGCTTTTTGTTATCAAAATTCAGTATAAAATTGCTTAGTTACCAATGTCTGTTATGTGTATAGCAATATTAACAGTTTGCAGAAATACAATTATATTAAACTTAGAAAAAGAAGAAAGTAATCTCACAAGAATTTAATATCAATGAGTGGTTTATTAAAGCAATGAGAAAAGGAATTTCCAAAGAAAAATATCAAAAATCAATCCAAAGGTTTTTGCTTAGAATCAATAGACAGATTTCCATTTTGCTAGAATTGATACATTTCAGAAAATTAAAATTTCTTAGTAGCTGCAAATCGAAGAAACTTATTTTGTACTTTTTGAAATTTCCTCATGCGGTAAAATCTACAAATAAAATATTAAACAAAATTACTCATGTGTAGTTTAAACTAATTATGGATGAGAAATAGATATCAATGAAGCAGAAAAATGAGTAACGAGTGCAGTTACATCTGACTGGGAATGGAGGACCAAGGATGGTTTGGTTCAGAAGGTGACTGAATGGTAATTGAATCTGTCAACAAGTGAGAAGATAATTTGGTAGAAGTATAGAGTAGAATTAATATAGTAATTAAACTCTCACCCTGTTTATTTTAATATTTTGTCATTTCTTTGGATACTCAAGATTCTTAAGTTAATAATATTACAAGGTTTCAAATAATCAAAAAGATTAAGTATAAAAAGATATCAAATTATTCCTAAGAAGCATATTCTGGCAGTTTTATTTCCAAAATTATGAAGCATAAGAAGTTTGACAAATGAAGACTAAAAGAAATAAATAAAATAAATAAATAAATACATAAACACTCTTCAAATAATTAAACTAGAAAAATACAAATGTGATCTTATTTCAGCTAGGCACATGCACACACACACACACACATGCCAAATAAATTATTCACATTAATGTGAGCCTTGAGGATTATGTACAATTTAGCAGTGTAGGTATCTCCTGTTTAGACATCAAATTGGTTATGTAAATTTGATAGCATTTGTAATTGCACCGACCCCTTTCTCAGTAAGATATGAAGTTTAGTATTCTGTATTGTATTTGTTACTATATACATACATATATATACATATATATATATATGTATATATATATATATATATATATATATATATATATATATATATGATACTTATTAGAAGCCTCTTTATGAAACACTAGCTTATAGCATTTTGATTCTAGCTTCATTAAAAGAAATTTGTTAAATATGCCTGTACATTTCCATCGTTTACATTCTCTAGTTTGAGAAACCTAGAGTTTAAAACTGCTTCTCACTTTGAACATTTAACTTCATTTAGACATGAAAAGATAGGCTTTGTCAGTTATCTATTCAAATACTGAAGAACACTTCTTAATTTGGTCAATATTTCTAATGTCTTACTACTACTGACTTGCTTCTCAATGTACCAGACATGCTGTGTCATCCTTGTCATAAATAATACATAAGCAACTTTAAAACATGACTAAACCCATTATCACCAAAAAACACAGAAACAAAATTCAAAAGTATGAAATTCTGGCAACAAATTAAAATGTCTGGAGAAATCCATTTAATGCCTTTCCTAATAATTGAAACATGCCTTTGGCAGATTCCATTTCAAGTAAACTGAAGGCATTCAGTTTACTCTGTTAGACGATGTACATCTGTTAGATGATGCACACATTTTAACATTTCACATCAACGAGGCAACTTTGTTTTTTCATAATGAAAGTGAAATGTGGTGGAATTTTACATCTATTGCAAACTATATAACTTGAATGGATCAAATTATATTAAATTAATCAGTGTTTCTAAATCATGCAAAGTAAACTCTTCAAGTAATTATTGCTAATCTTCAGTGAAAGATTATATTAACATATTTATATACATGTATATTTAATAAATATTTAGTGGAGAGAGGGGAAGAATATATAAATACATGTACATGTATATTTTATGCGTACACACACACACACACACAAAAATTAAATATTTCTTTTCCTAGGCAATGGCTTATATACGAATTTCTGCTAAGGTGAAGCTAGTTAGAGACACCTTTGAAAAATTCTCTCCAAATTACCTTATGCAACATTCATGATTCTACGTGAGTAATAAATGTATCTATCTTCAGTGATGAAGACAAAATTACAGGTAACTGAATCAAAAGGTTTAGTTCTTCTTTGTACCAGGTCTTTCTACACTATGAGATTTTCCAAATTGAACTCTTTTGTAGGTTTAATTTATGAAAACAATGTTAGGAATATATTGCATTGGAGAAAACATGAAAGTAAATTATTGTATTTGATAGCATGTAAGATGAACATAGAAAAAAAAAAAACAAGTTTAAAAACATCGCCCTAAATCCTATATGCAAAACTGCATAAGCTCTAATGCATTGAAAACTTTTATCCTGAATATGAGCTGCTGAAATTAGGGTGTATCTAAAATGCCTGTACATCTTTCATGCCATCAAATACAGTAATGTCACTGTTTAGTGTAAGGATAGTGGGATGGTCGAAAGGCTAATGTAAAGCAGGTGGATGGCTGTAAAGTACTGGATAAAATATTTTGAAATACAAAGTTTCCCATTACATTGTGACTTCACATCTCATTGGGGGTGGGTGGGCATCTTTTATTTTTCTAAAAGATTGATTAAAATAAATATCTGTTTTGTAGTGATGGTTGATTTAATCGACTGTGACTTCCCTTAAATTCCTGAACTTGTGATAATGTTAAGAATCAATATTAATGATTTATGTGAAATAAAATAAAAATTTAGGTTGGTAAAAATAACTCTGTAAAGTTTAGTGCCTATCCTAATTAATATAAGTAAAAAAAATTCAATACTATTTAGCAGGTGTCCGCAAGGAATAGAATAAACCACAATAAATTTTAACCTAGTTTCAAAAACATTAATTTAAATTAAGAAAATGTTATATATAAAACCCGATTCCACAATAAATAAAATATCTAAGCAGAATTTCTTTGGTAAGTTTTTCCCTTTTGTTTTATAAGAATTAGATTTAATAATTATTATCTTGTGACAATTGCTTTAAAATGATTTGAAAAATTAGAGACATTAAATAAAGAACAAGCCTGAAGTAATACAACAAATGACCAGATTAAGAAACTGTTATACCTTCTAATTTTAGTAGTCCATTGTCTATGGATTAGAACTTATAACCATTATAATCTCATAAATCTATAACATCTCCATCTTACATACTGTAGTATATAGATAAATGACTGACAAAATAAAACTAAGCTAAAAAGATTTTGATCAAGAATTATAATCATAGGACTGTATAAAAATGATTTTTGAGCCTGGTGTAGCCATCTGGTTTCACCAGTCCTCAGTCAAATCGTCCAACCCATGCTAGCATGGAAAGCAGACATTAAACGATGATGATGATGATGATATGCATCTCAAAACATGGTATTTTCGAAGTTGAAAGAGTTTATATATGTTTGTAAATGTTATAAAATCTTTTGTATAATATGTTTCAGCTCTGCAGGGTCTGTTGTCTAATTAATGTGATAATGATACTGTTCTAATCAATATGTCATTCTGATCATTATTGTACACCTATCATTTTTAGTTCAGTCCCAAAACATCAGTTGGTCATCATGCAGAAGTCAGTGATAGAAGACAGAATTTGAACTCAGAATGCAAAGGATGAAAGGCGAAGTTGACCTCCATAGGATGTTGCAGAAAGCAAGAGCAAATAATATAAGGCATTTTACCTGAAGCTTTAACAGCTGTCAAGTCACTTGCCTTAATTTGTATATTTTTGTCCAAATCAAAAATTCAATATTATCTAACTGGTCTATTTTTCCCCCCCTTACTTGATCTAAAATTTAAAAACAATTCTTCACAAAACTTTTGATAAATAAACTGATGTTTTTCCTTCTGATGAAGATATGACAATTGGAAAATGGTTGAAGTGATGTATAACCTATATATTCTAAATTAGATAGGCAATATATTTGACAAGATAGAGATTTTATGGGATTGTTTACTAGGTTTACTTTCTCTTCATTCAATTACATAAAGTATTTTCAACTCTAGTCTTATTGACATAAAATACATAGAGAAAACCAAGAATGTTTATTAATTGCTTTTCCTTTACAAAGAAAGCATAAGGAGTATGAAAAGTCAGCATAATTCTTGTCGAAGTGATTTAGGAGGAAGAAACTGAAAAGTAAAATTATCCACCTCGATATGATTTTGGCCTGGATTAAAATAGTAACAAATTGAATTTGTTTCATGAAATATGTGTTCGAACCAAGTTTAGAAGACAGAACAATGGCTGAATGAGATACATAAAAATAGGTAATTTGTACTGATAGAAACAGAATGGCAATTTGAGGAGAGGCTAAAAGTTCCAGAAATAAGTATTTCTATATGTACTTTATAATCTATATCACCATAATAACATTTCTGACAAATGAGATGTCTTTAGTGAATTAATCAGTGTGATACAGACAGATATAGAATAATCCAGAAAATATTTGACTTAAGACAGAATGCAAAAAAATTTTTTTAAATAAAAAGTTATTCTACTTTATGAGAAGCAAAACTAGATACTAAGCATCACAGCTAATCCAGAAATTCATGTTAAATGCTTCAAAAGAGTTGAGAGATAAGCTATATTGGATCTAACAGTAACAGAACTTCAGTTCTACAGGATTCAGATCCTCGTCAATTCAAATTGTACTGCACTGCTCTCTATGTATATTTTAATAGGTATTGAGCATTTCTTTATTATTATTATTATTATTATTATTATTTACATTATTTACATTTGTCGGATATCCGACAAATGTAAATAATGTAAATAATGTAAATAATTCCTCATCTCTTAAATATAGAACTGTATTATTATTATTATTATTATTATTATTATTATTATTATTATTATTATTATTATTATTATTTTCAAGTATTAATTAGATATGTTAAGGAAGTTTGAGGAATCTCTTAGACATTAAGACATCTTTAATCATTCAGGCACTACTAGACCTCATTATTTAGGAATTATTATAGAGATCTTTATTAAAAATGAAATTATTTCAAGATCTATAACAACTGCTGATTGGGAAGGTTTCATCAAAGTATGCTGACATGAATAATTGCATTTTGAGTAGAATACTCAAATTTTTGGATATATTAGGAAGCCTACCTCAACTACTTGAACAAAACATCAACCATATCCAAGAAGTCTCATAAGAATGAATATTCACAAATTATGTCTCACAGGCTAAAATGTAACACTGAACGTAGTGGTGGTAGTGATAATGATGATGATCAGGTTGGTGATGAAACATGGGCCAAATATCACTTTTCTGCATTTACTAATACATAATGATTTAAGAGTTTGAAATGTTCAGAAGGACTATGCACTTGCCAAATGCTTGTAACATATACCAACATCACATGACAAATAATATATTTTTTCAAGTGCACTTTCATAACAGTGCACCAAAAACCAGTAATTCTTTACACATTACTGAAGGTGGCAGTGTCATTGATCCAAAGAAAATGAAACTCAATATTGCTGGAAATAAAATTTTTTACCTAAAAAATACCTTTTTCTACCATATCAAATTCTGAGTAACACAAAACAAATTTTCAAACATTGAGATTATTATCATATGATTTTTTTGAGGTTTGTACACCAAATGAAGCACGTATGTAACAAAAAGAAAGTTTAATCTCTAAAACATTTTAATGAGACTGAGACTATACCTCTAATGTAGTAGTGTCATTTAGTGACTACACTTTATCAAGAGTTATTCTTGTAAACAAAATAAATATGGAGTGGAATGTCACTCAATTATTTACAACTTCTACTTTCAATATGACATTACATCAAAGGCATTAAATTTATCTTTTAATGATCCATAAATGGAAGTATGTTTACTGGATAAGGAGTCTGCTTCAACAAACATGATAGCATGGAATTCTATCATTCATTAACAAGAGGGCATTCTTGTAACTGTTGTTTAAGAAGCAAAGCACTAACAGAACAGCAAAGAGAGGTCACAGTTCATCACTGCTACCACAGTTGAACTGATAAAGACTTTACACAATTCATGGTTTTCCACTGCTCATGGCAATTATTCCTTACTGAGGTCTGTATTGCCTGAGAGTTGATCGATGAATGTTTAAGCAAGCAGGTCTTCCTCTACTATATCTCCCATTAATTGGTTGCCATAATAGTAGCTTATGTATAACTTCCTGCTTATTTCTCCAGCAATGTCCTGCTAATCATAACTGTCTTTTAACAAGTGTGATCAAATTTCCATATAAACTTTCATTTGTAATATGTTGATGTCAGTTTGTTTTGTATAACATTAAGCATTTTAATGTCAGTTACAATCACTCAACCAAATCAAAAATGGAATTTATGAATATTGGAAGAACTGTTAATCTAAAACAGCATTCTAATATGTGTAAAGGGGCACATTGCTTAGCAGCCACAACTAAGTCTAAGATATATTTGGTATTTACAGCTTCACATAAGTACTGGATAAAAATGCATTCAAAAACTGCACAACCATGATTAAACATTCCATGTTTAGATTTGGGTTTCTAAAACAAAAGAGTGACAAGAATTTATGCTGCAAACCCAATTAAGCCTTTTTACTCTGCGTTTTTATTACCACAGAAAACAGGAGGGTTTTTATGCTGTTTACATTTTTCAGGTTTTTGATGTGCTAACTTATTTATTTCAGTGAAGTAATATAACTAAAGTCTTCCTTGTTTTTAAATAAAACACATCAAATTGTTAATTTTTAATTTGATAGCAAGAGTATTGAAAAAAAAAAAAAAATTTATATATAGAATAGCTTCAAACTTTCACAGGCTGAAAGCTGGATCCCAATAAATTTCTATTTCTTAACTAATTAGTTTAGGATAATTAACTATTTAAAATTTTTATATAAAAGTTAAACTGATCCATTTTCTCTCTCAGTTCATAAAAATATCAAAGACATATTGTCTATTTCAAAAAAATAACAATCTAAAATCAAGAAAATCTTGAATGAAGTAGTGTATGATACACTGTGTAAATACCCACTATTAACCTGAAGGAAATTTATATATACATGAAACTATCTCAAAGGAGATATTTGTTATGGGTGGAGATTCTGCCTCACTGACACAGTATCAGTTGCTTTTCATGTAGTGCAAAATACTTTTATTCCATCTGCTACTTTCAATTGATTCACTTAACAAGATGGGGCTCTTCATATCATTTTGTTTTGGAAGCTCATGTACAGAAGGTTGTTTATTCCAACAATACAAACAAAACATTTGCTTGAAATACATTTTTTAAAAGTTATATAACAAAACACAAGTTTAAAATATTAAAAATAATGTTAATTTATTCATAAGAGGTTGTGTTTATTAGTCTCTAAATGGTCTCTAATTTACAAATGAAGTCAAACAAATTAACATTTAACTTAATCTATAAAGGAAATGGAATTTGCACATATTCATAGCATAAAAGGGTTTAATTTAGTAATACCACCTATAAGTTATAGATGCAAATTTTCTTTGTTATATTGCTATAAAGTATAACTCTTTTTCGTTTGTTTGATTTCAATCAAATCATACAATGAAATACAAATTGCATTAAATTAATATTTTCACAGCAATATCCAGTCTTTTATGCTGAAATAATTTTTTAAATTAATGATCCTAACTCTTTATTTAAAAAATATATGAAACAAATCAAATTACGCAAATGATGAGTGTACTACAATTTAGCTCAATATATACAAGTTTTTAATTGTTTCTTTTTTATCATGTCTTATCTACACTCCAGTACTGAGTAGCCCTTGTCTACTAAAAGAAATATTCCTTTCCTACTTCGAACAATCTTCTCATTAAGCACAATTCAGCTATTTTCACTTTTAACTTCAAGACAGTATTTTGATATTACAGAATGCTATTATACAAGACTATAGAAATGAAAATCTTTTTCTTCAATAGTCCCTCCCTATATTTTGCTCTTAAACACACACACACACAGAAATAATAGGTAAAAATAATTTTGAGAGTTAAAAAGATATATTCTACACAAGTTTTACAAGTAAGCATTGTAAGCTTTGCTTAAATAGGACGTATTACAGTAATACAAAATCAACATTAGAACACACATATACCACCCTCCTCGACAACAAACTTAATACTGATGACACATCAACAAATAATTAGCTTTGTAAAGAGTAGACAGAGAGCTTTGTAAGTGAGCAGTTAGTGCAAGGCATAACCCTTAACAGCCTCATAACTGCAAATGAACAGCAGCACCCAAATGGAAACAGATTGATAAAATGTAAGAAAGATTCTAAATATGCTGGTTGTTATAAAGAAAAACTATTTTAACTTTTTAACAATAGAGTGATAATGAAGTACCACCAAACTACCACAACTCACTACTGGCAATATAAATACAAAATATGAGGTAAAGACGAATCAGAATAATTTTCTGTAATAGCTTCAATCTTGTTTCTTTGCCAAATATTTAACATATGATAGATAGCAGGTGGGCTTTGTTTGATGATGATGATGATGAAGATGACGATGATAGTGGTAATGATAATCAACAACATATCATACCAAAAATATTACTTTTATTCTGACCGCATGAATTAGAGACAAGGACGGAAGGGAATTAACCACTAAGAAATCCTGAGGTAGTGCATTCATAGCATTTCCAACAGTAGAAGATAAAACAACAAAGTGTTCATGTGTGTGTGTGTATATGTAAAAAAAACCCCAAAAAACTAGCAACATTTTAATTACTATTAAAAAGTCAGAGTATTTTCATGCCAATTATTAATTCAATTATATAAGAAATTTAAGATAATTAACATGATTTCATGTTTATTGATTACTTAATTCCTTAAATGATCACGAGAGTCATTAAACTGCTTCTGATGGGTCCTACATTAAAATATTAATTTTTGTTTGATACACATTGTTTCAGCTTGATCTAAATAAAACATTGAAGAGATAACAAAAGAGTTATTTCTATATTAATATAGTTAAAACCGTATGGTGGTTGCTGTTAGGAAGGGCATCCAGCTGTAAACACTCTGCCAAAACAGACAGTGAAACCTGGTGCAGTCTTCTGCTAAGCCAGCCCCTGCTAAATCATCTAACCCATGCCAGCATGGAAAAAAAAGATGTTAAATGACAACGACGATGATGATAAAAGCTAATTTATAAGTGAAAGGGTAAACATTGGATAAAACGCTTTAAGTCTTGTTTCTACTGTCTCCTTTCTTCTTTCCCAACACTCTAGAGTCAATCCTGAAATTAACTATTTAGAGTTTAATGTAAAAAATAGGAATACATTTGAGAAAGAAAAGTAAAACTGGCCCACTATTGGTGTTTGAACCATGTAGCAGTACTTGCCAAGTTACCTCATAACCAATTACACCACAGAGTATTTACATCACTCAGAGAGCACAAACCTCTGCCAAGGCAACACCAAATTCGTCTCAACAATTAGCCAGAGATGATTTTTAAAATGAGAATATCTGAAATAAACTCGACTGCATTCAAAAACGAGAATACTAAAATTGAACCTGACCACTCTCAAAAATTAAGTAAAAAAAAAAAAAAACGGAAAAATAATCCAGAATCCTTGTCCAGTACCAGATTGATCCCAAAATCTAATCAGTTCGTGCCAGCCACAAGGCCAAACATCCCTGAAAGTTTCATCTGAATCTATCCAGCGGTTCTTGAGATATCTTGTCCACGGACAAACAAACAAACATGACTGAAAACAATAGCTCTGCCTTCGCTAAGGTGGAGGTAATAATGTGGTCATCTAGTAAGCTATAGATACATGATTTAAAGACTGTCAGTAACCCTGTTTCTCTTTTCTGTCTGAAATTGGTGGTAATAATTTTCACTTTAGAAAGCCAGTCCTAGCTTTCATTTCTTCTGGTTGATCACTAATTTTAATTATCAACCTTTAGCATTTTTTTGAGACCTACTATTTCCTTTCTACATACATTCTACTGGTAACAACAGAAAATGTCTTAATTTACGCTGTTTGACAGATGAAAAATATATCACTGATTTTAAATAAGCCATGCAAAAATAGAAAAAAAAATACATGTAAAATCATGATGCACAAATATAGAAGATGAAATGACCCACCTAGTAAAAGTGATGAAAGTGAAACAAATTTTGAAAATTTAATTTCAAGTTTCATCTCTGAGTATACAGGCCCAAGGAAAACGATGAACAGAAATAACAGAAACAACCAATAATGAAGAATTTATATAATGTTGAAGCTGACTGAGGGATCAAAATATTCTAAGTGTTCATGAGAACAAATTTCATTTGCTTCAACAAAATGGAGTTTCAGTTGAACAAACGTGAAAAAAGAAAAAAACATTGAAAATATTAAACATTTTGAAATGTGCATTTTGTATTCATGTTTGTGCAAGCATATGTTCAGGCTCATCATTTATGCTAAAAAACATACAATTTATACCCTACAAACAATAAACATTATATGGATCATGCCGATGAAATAAGCAGCGACCAAATGTTATTGTAAAGGAGAAAACACTTTCAGCATACATAGCATAAATATTACGAATCAAAGTTAACTAACTGGAAAGCTGCAAAGAAATTAAGAGTGACTTGTATGTATCATGATTTCACTGTAAGATTCTGATTGTAATGTAAAAGGTAAACAACAACAATATATTGTGAAGTTTTTCATGCTCATAATTACAGAACTATCAAAGCATGGAACAACCCTCATTACTTAACTGTCAGGACACTGCATTCCTTAAAAGTTCCGTGCTTTCCAAAATTTGCCAACACTACTCCTGATGTGCCTGTGAACCTTTATATAGCTCTTTTACTGTTCCCTTTACTTTACGCTTTAATATCCTGCATGCTAATGCATGCACTTTTGGATGTAATTGCTCTTTTTCTTTACTTGGCTTACTGCTGTTTTCTGAGCACTGTATGCAATAAACTCATTCTCATTATTTTAAATGTTTTATTGAGTCTAGTAGGATGAATGATAAAGTCAGCTCTTGGTGTGTATTCTGAATTGTTTGTATTATCATCACCATTATCTAATGTCTCTTTTCCATGTTCACACAGGTCAGATGGTTTGACAGGAGTTGGCAGGCTGGACTGGAGAGCTGCACCAGGCTCCACTCGTCTGTTTTGGCATGATTTCTATGGTGAGATACCCTTCCTAATGCCAACCACTCTACAGAGTGTACTAGGTGCTTTTCATGAGGCACCAGCATGGGAGCTTTTTACATGGTGCCAGCATGGATGCTTTTTATGTGGTGCCTTGTAAAAAGTACAGGTGCTTATGTGGTACCAGCATGGATGCTTTTTTATGTGGCACCTACATGGGATATCACTAATAAAGAAAGGGAAAATTTATTGTAACTTCAACTGATGATCCACTGACAAGTTGTTTTTATCTACATGAAGGAAAACAATATGATGATATAATCTGAAAGTAAAATTATTAATTCTATTTGGATCATCTGAATATATTGTATGTATAACCCTATGACAAAGAATACACCATATTAATTAACAATACTAGCTGAGTAGGCTGGGTATACTTTATATGTGTGTTTACAACATTATATAAACACACACATGCATGTGCACATACACACACTCACCATTCTAACTCATTCCTTATATCAATACTTTAGAATATTGTTTTTAGCACTTAATTTATATCTTAAGATAACAAATGGTAAAAACAGAGATAAATAGTTCTGATTTAAGCATTTAAATTTTAATGACAATTTAACAACTTTGTATAACAGGTAGGATTTGGAAGAGAAACAGACAATGAATATTATTTTACAGTAATATATGTTCAAACACATATTTATAACACACATCTATAATTGTATATTTAGGTAATAAGTGTGTATGTATGTGTTTTATGTGTGTTCATATAATAAATGAGACAACAGATGAAAGAAAATCTCTGTTTGTATATAGAAATAAATTTATTTCTAGGAATATTACTCTTAAAATTAACTTTCAGCTTGCATTATTAACAATGTAATAGCTACAATATCAAAGAAAGGAAGTAGATTCATAATTTCCCATTTAACAAAATAATTTAATATTTAAAAACTAAATAAAACAAATGCATTTCACCATTTCAAAACATTTTCCTATTGTTTTCTTGATGAAGTTTGGTGAAATCAGAAGAATAAACAAAGTTATGAAAAATGTAAAAATTTGAGAAAATATTGGAAATTAGAATGTTACTTTTGAAAATAGATAATTTCAATAAGAAAGAAACAGGAAATATATATTTTAATAATATCTGAATCAAGTTAAAATTAAGTAGTAAATTTAGTTAGGGAAACAAAACAATTAAAGTAATCATAAAAGCTTAATATTTTGATTTTAGAAATTCAAAACTAATTGTTACAGTAACAGGAGAATTCCAATCTTTTGCTTTAAGAAATTATATATTCTGTAAGAAGTAAATTATAATGACCATTAAACATTAGCTATTTGATAATTATAAGTAAATATAAAACTCTTTTAAATTTAGTTAAAAAAAAAAAATTAATACAATTTATGCTCTTTCCTTTAGAGAATAGCAATTAAACTTATGAAATATTTTAAAAGAAATGATAGTGAAGAATTATTTACGTTTTTCAGTAGCCACATGCCAAAAACAAGTGCTGCAGCAATGAAGCAGAGGATGGCTAGGGATATGAGGACAGTGAGGGCTGCCACCAGTGTCACCAAATCATCAGCCATGACAGAGAGGAACACTAACACTGCTGCAGAAGTTTCAATAATTGGGAACATCCAAAAGTTTTAAGTTTTCAAACTTGTTGAGTAAGGAAGTTGGTATGATGGTTGTGGAAAGTTAATCCAACAGAGTTTGCTGGTTCCATTCAAATGTGCAAAGAAAATACAGCAGCATCTTGTGGAAAACATATTGTATGGTCAAATTCTTCTTTCGAAACAGAAAAAATCACTGGACTGTAGCAACAAGTAAAAAAGGTAACCTCAATAACATATGGACGCTGAACCAAAGATACTGTCTGACAATAGTAACTGGCTATTCAAAAACAAAAACAAATTGAGTAAATCTTAATTAAAATGGAAGGTTTTCTACAATTAAAGCAATCAGAATGATGTTCCATTTTAAATGCAGCGAGAAGATAACTTTTTAAGTGACGAAAATATTTTCAAAGAATTATCCTCTTTGAAAAAGATCCCGAAAGTTCTTAGAGTTAAATGATGACAGGTGATATACGAAAGAATAGATTTCTCAAAGCATGTATATATCCAAAGGAATTCTTGACTCTCTTAGTTATCTTCATTAGATGAATAAACTTTGTGCTTGTGCTGAAATGACATACAGTAGATCCATGAGAAAAAGTTTGGTTTATATTTTTAAAAAAAACTTTAGCAGATCAAAAGTGTCACTGATGATAGCACAATGTACTGTTTTAAGGTGAATGTTTTTCTTCAAATAGAAAGCAAAGCTTTAGCAAGAAATGTACAAAGTGATGACAATAATATAAACAGTGGACAAGCAAAACTTAGAAATACTTTTGAGTTGCTGTCATACATTCACATTATTTTTAAGAAACTGTTTAAAATAAGCATTTTCATTGTGTATAATAGCAGACAAGGATGATGAGATGCAGCAAGGCTATTGAAATGGACAATTACTCCATAATCCATAATAATTTCCATAACGTACCATCTGTTTAGATGGTTGGACATATCTTACAGCAGGTAAAACACAACGCCATGTTGACAGCTACACATGACTATTGCAGACAGAGGTAGATCTTTGGTTGGAGAAGTATATAGTAGAAAGCTGATAATGACATAAGTAGCAAGCTAACCCCCACCCACCAACTGTATTACCCAACTTTCCCCAAACTTCAACGAAAGCTAGTAGTGTGCCAGCACCACTCTCTCTCTCTCTTTCTTTTTGAGTGGGCCCTCCTTCAAAGAAAACTGCAACTGTTACTAAACTCTTCCTGCCACCATCCAGATACCTGATACTGCACACAAACAGCTGAACAACACACCTTCAGAACTTTCTTCATCATTCACCATCTTACATAGACTCATGTTTTTACAACTTCTAGCAGCTGACAACAGTAGAGAGAGAGGGAGAGAGAGAGAGAGAGAGAGAGAGAGAGAGAGAGATCATAATGTGAGAGAAAGATAGAGCACAGTGAAGGAGGGCAGAAATTATCATTACAAGGAAGTTATTTTAAAGTAAGGTATAAAATGTAAATACAGCAAACATTTTACAACAATTAACTATTGAGTTGTGTAGAAATAGCAAGTGATAAGAGAAGCAATACCAGAAAATGGCAAGTGATAATATTGATGATCCATAACATTATTAGTGTTGTGGAAAACAAATTAAAACAGTTTTCACCTGCTTTATGGAAGAGGGGAAAACAACAATAATTAAACGATGCAATTCCAAATAGAAAAAAAAAATCATCTCAATGTTATTTTCCAGCTTTTGGAAAGTATATAGATATATTGTTTAAAGACTAAAAGCAAAAAATAGACAAGAATATGCATATTTTACACAGTACTCTTTTCTTGCTAGCTCTCTTTCTCTCTCTCTCTCTCTCTCTCTCTCTCTCTCACACACACAATGTTTCTTGCACTCATTCTGTTATGTATACATAAAGACATACATTTATAAACCAAATACTTATGCTCAAACACACTATTCATGCACACACATGTGCATATTCATTCCCGGATTAATCTAATTTGGTAGCTAAGATAGGAATTTAACAAAATCTTCTTACAGTAATAAAATAAAACAAAAACAAAAATAAAATCTCTCATGGGACTAAAGTTTCATTGATGAACTTTAAATTGTTAGATTGGTCTTAATTAGACCATAGACTGCGCAAGAGTATTAAAACTGAAGTAAATGCTGCTGGATGTTTAAATTGTAATTTGAAAATCATTTTATTATTTATAATGTTTGCCTGACAATTTAATTAGTTATTGAATTAAGTTTCAGAAATATAAACTGACTACTAAGAAAATAGGGGTGAGGTTTACGTTTACAAATGTGTACCATAAAGCCAACTTAAAAAACAATAAATTACAAGAAGCTGATATATTTATTTGATAACAGATGAAATATATAACAAACTAATAGAAACATTTTTGTAAGTTGTTTATTTAATAATAACAATGCTTACTTGAAATAATAATTATTTCTAAGTTAGGGAGGCGATAAATAACACATTTTCTAAGAGGTTACAGTTGATTTATGAGATTCCAGCCTTTAAAAAGCATAGGTGTTGTGCATTCAAATAACAAAAAAAAGTTTAAGATGTAAATTATTATTTTTGAATATGCTAGTGGATTGGCTGAGAGAAGGAGCTTTGTCAATGGGTTTTGTAGGCCCTATGAGATTGATGACATTGATGCAGCTAATGTTCCTCTTGGATATTTGCAAGTTGGAGACTGTAGGAAAAATATGCAGAGAAGGAATTCAAGTGTGCTGACTTAATGAAGAAAAGATGGGAAATAATGGTTCATGCAGTACCTAGGGGTGGAAGGTGGATACAATGTGGATGACATGAGACCAGCCAGCTCAAGGAGAGAGGCCATTGTAGTAGCAGTAGAAAAGCAAGCTAGAGGAGCTATCATTTCTGTGGGTCAGACGTTCTAGTGTTTGTAGCTCAACACCAATAAGTTGAGTGACTTTTCTTTGAATACACTCTGAGTTTGTAGTAACAGCACTATTTCAGATATAGGAGGCAATAGTCACATGAGCTTTGTTGAGGATTGGTAGCTGTTGAGGGCTGAAATAGTTTCTGGTTCCGACAAGGAAAGACAGTCTTTGCAAAGTAGTCTTTGCTAAGAGAGATTTCCATTTACAATGAGGTCTATGATAATTTTACTTGTGTAGTGATTGTATTTTGCACTGTTGAAGAAGATGGCGTTGGCTGACTAAATTGGATATTTTCAAAATATCTATTCATGGAAACCATGGTGTGACATGACTAGGTTGCATATGGGAGATATTAGGGAGAAGGTTAATGAGGAAAGAAGAGTCATGCCATGTGTGTAAGAGTAGGCATAATTCCATTCATGGAAACCACTGGTGTGACTTGAGTAGGCTGCATGTGAGAGATACTAGGGAGCAGAAGGTTAATGAAGAAAGAAGAGCTGTGTCATGAGTGTAGGAGTGGGCATAATTAACAGTGATGCTAAGTAGGGTGTTGTTGTAGGAGAACAAAACCAGATCATGTGTAAATATCCTGCTTAAAAGGATTTTCTCCAAAATTCCAGCTACATACAAATTTATTGTCACTAAATTTTCTAGCACATTTTGTTGCATAATTTATTCTTTTTTTGTCAGTTCAATTAAAATAGAATGTAGTAATTGCAAATGATTCAACAGAATTTGGGAGTTTAGTTGTAACAAGGTTATCTGTGTTAGGAAATCCCCAAACCAAATTTGGACTCATATACAATTGGATAATAGTTGATTATAGTTTTCAAGTAATCATCAAAAGAGGGGGAAAAAAATCAAATATTTAATTGGCACACTGAAAAGAAAGGAAACACAATTGCTCGAGTAACTATTTATCCTGATATCACATGCCTTGTACCAAAAGGTAAGAATTAAAGTAACAGCTATATAGTTAATTATTGGTGGCTCTACCAAAGAATAATTATGATCTTAATTTTATGTATGACAAGACAGATTCATTGTTACAATGATAGTTAAAAGCTTTAAAATGAAATATACTTTTAGTATAGATATTTTCTTATTATACCAAATAATAAAAGAATACGGGAAACATGAAAAAGAAAAAAAATTAAGAAATGAAAACTCTTGTGGAGTCCTTGTTAGTGAAGTCACTTAGTTCATTCAACATTTTAGACTTGACAAGTTTGCTAAATAAATTTATAAGAAATACAGTTGATCAAAACTGTATGGCAAGTAACAGATTGGTCTTAATCTACAGAAACTTAAATAAATGTTAGATGAAATAGATGGATATGAAAGTATATGAAAGTAATACTTAGTTCAACTGAAAAAGTACGAGATACTGCAATAATTAGATAAGCTGTTAAGATAACTTTTAAATACCTAGCAGAAGTAGTGTTGAAAAAATATAGATTAATCTTTTAATGTAAAATGTAGTCCAATAAAAGCATCTAATGATGTCATATTTGTTCTAAGTGGGAAACACATAAATGAAGTGCATGCATTTCAGAGACTTAATCGTCATCTATGAAAAGAATTCAATGATTTCAGTTCTTTTATATCAGACAAACAAGGAGATAATTGAATAATGATTTTCTAGTAAAAATTGATTGTGAGCAATGGTTATAGGAAAAAGTGCATGGAAAATAATGGTCCAAAAATATCGAAAGCTCTGCCAATAGATTTTAGAAAGTCTTGATCTACTTCAGACACAAACAACAAAGATCTTTCTTTCACAATGTTTACTTAAATCAAAAATAATTTGCTTCCTCTCTATGCAACTAAACCCAACTTGGACAGTAGTAATTGGTTAGAAGCACAAGTTGCAAAATGCAAATATTTCATTCTCAATACAACTGATTTCAAACCCAATATATAATATTAGAAAGTTTATGTTAAAGCTGAAGCAACATATCTCAGAATGTTTAAAATAATTGCCTTGTTAAACAAGGACAATTGAGGAATGTTATCTGAGAAATGACTTAATATTTTAGTATTTATGGTATAGGTAAAATAAGACTATAACAAAAGGAAACTGGAGTATAGTGTAATGTTTTGCTGGTATAGTTAAATGGCAACAATTTCTAAACCAACGAAATTGATAATTTTGGTGCCTAATAAAAAAAATTTGTTGGATTTTCTTTCTATTTGTGTCTGTTTACTAGCTCCTTGTTCAGGAAGCTTTCTGAGTTTCCTGTGTCCACCACTAATGCCTTGGCTTGTCTTCCATTTATTCACCTGTCCACGACAGCACATGACAAATAGTGAGTTGAAGCAGCAGAAAGTGCAACTATTGTGGATACTCTTGAAGATGTAGATTGAGGAGATTAGCTGTAATGTACCTTCTTACTAATGTATTTTAATTGGAAATATCTCTTTAACCCACACATGAAACATTGTTGCAACTGTTGAAGAATGATCTAGAAGTATATGAGTAGCATTTTCCTGCAGAGTTCCCCACCCCCACCCCAGCCCAGAACAACTATATCTACATTAATTGAAAGAGAATGTACAAAATATGCAGAGTGTTTTTCAACCATTTCCAGTGGCACGTAAAAAGCACCATTTGAGTGTGACTGATGCCAGTGCTACCTGACTGGCATCCGTGCCAGTGGCACATAAAAAGCACCATTTGAGTGTGGCCAATGCCAGTGCTGCCTGACTGGCTCCCATGCCAGTGGCATGTAAAAGCACCCACTACATTCTTGGAGTGATTGGTGTTAGGAAGGGCATATCCAGTTGTAGAAACCTTGCCAAATCAGATTGGAGCCTGGTGCAGCCTCCTGGCTTGCCAGTTCTCAGGCAAACCGTCCAATTTATGCCAGCATGGAAAGCGGATGTTAAACAATGATGATGATGATTTTTGGTCATCAAGTAAACATTGTCATATTTGTGAGGAAGAAAGGTCATTAATAAAGGGTCTCTTCTAAAGTGATCCCTTTATTACTCAGCAGGTACGACCTTGAAGTTACAATCTTTTGCTATGAAACTTAATATTTGCAAATACTAGCCTCTGGTTCATTAAATTCTTATCAATGAGTAGTCAAAACATGTTGTGCATTACTACATTCTTTGGTTTGACATATACAGCCTGCAAAGCATTTACAGTGGCATCAGAGAGAGTCACATCAGTAATGTATTCAAATAACTATGATGATAAATAATTGATTAAAAAAATTCAGCTTGTTGATATTTTATCCTTCAACCTGTAGTGTTGCAATAAAATTTTGAAGCATTTTCTGCCAGTGTAGACACTATTTAGCAACAAGTGTATCATCGGGTCAACACCCAAACATTCAAGGTGGAGGAACTTTCCATAGTGAAATGGTGAATAAATTGACATAAGTTAAGACTAGTTTATCTATCTCAGGTGTTATTCACCATTAAACAAAACATATTGTTTGTTACAAACTGATGGATAGCCTCAATGTGAAACTGAATCATAATAGCACAAACAAGGGAAGCTACTTTATAATGGTATGTTATAGTCTTTTTAAGAACTTTTAAAGCATATAATTTATTTATACAAAATGGTATGAGTGCATTAAATACTGAAAATAATAAAATCATATGGCATGAATATTTAGTCAGGTCTTAAAAAATTTCACAAAACACAATTCACATTTACCAGAAATTTTTTTCTTCCTTTTGTTTCTTGTCTTTTTTTTTGTTAGGTAAACATAAAATTCACTTGATTTCCTTAGTTGAAAATGTTTCATGAGTTTTCCAATATGATTTAGACACAACAACACTGGAATTTTCTTACTTTTGATGTGTTCTTTCATTACTCTTGTGGAATGCTTTACAAGCATATAGTGGCATAGTTTTCACCAAGATTTCTAGGTAAAGCTGTCATTTTCCTGTTCTTCATTAACAAATGGTGAATCTATCAGTTCATTCTTTCAGTAAATTTTCACAACTACTTTGACTGAGGATGGTTAAAACAGCCACCAGTTTCAATGGTGTTCACAGCATGATGAACAACAGTTACTATGCATTCAACTTTGGCAGCTTTGGCTCAAAAAAGCCCATTACAGTTTAGGCAACTCGACAATTGCTGATATGTCTCTCTGATGAAATGTTTTATTTGTTTACTCCTCACAAAAGTTTAACTAAGAGTACGATCATCATCATCATCGTTTAATGTCCGCTTTCCATGCTAGCATGGGTTGGATGATTTGACTGAGGACTGGCAAGCCAGAAGGCTGCACCAGGCTCCAATCTGATCTGGCAGAGTTTCTACAGCTGGATGCCCTTCCTAACGCCAACCACTCCGAGAGTGTAGTGGGTGCTTTTATGTGCCACCAGCACGAGGACCAGTCACACGGTGATATAATTAAAATACCTTTTAAATCGTTCTTAAAATGATTGATTATTGTAGTTTTATCAATATTGTTAATAGTTGCATTATAGTAAAAAGAATCTCTTTATTTAATATATAGCTTGAATCATGATAAATAGATAAAAATAATATACTTTTGTCTTTAAACTAAATGACATCATTATAAAACTACATACAGGCAAACACAAAAGCACAAATGACCATATGTAATTAGACAGACATTATTAACTACTCCCATGTTTGAATAATCGAAATAAAACTCCAGTGGCTTATAAAATTTGGTTAGTATCTGATTTTCTTCAATTGTAGTGCAATTGTATCAGTAACTTGTTTATAGAAATGCAATGGAAATTTTGTGACACTTAATAGTAATAGACAATATTATTAAGAAATAAATATAAGTGTAACAAATTGCAGTATTCTCAAATGGTTAAAATAACTCTTCACAATGCAATCATAATAAATAAATAACAATTTTCATCTACCAAATTTCACTCACAAAACATTTGTCAACTCAAAGTTATACTAAGAAACCTTTGCTCATGACTGTGTGCAGTGAGATTTGAATTTGGAACCATGTGATTGTACCATGTAGCCTGCAACTAATCATTTTGGTCATCAGTAAAGAATCTACAATCTACTTCAACCAAAAGATACTTTGTGATAAATTTTTGTTCAAATCAAATTTCTCAAATTATTTCTAAATTATCCAAACAGAAATTTGCCTGGAGATCAATTTTCAAATTTATGCAATTATAGGTTCGACTGAAGAGAAAACATACAAAATATTGTATTTCTAAATCTCAATAGTTAGTTGAACATTTCAACATTTGTTCTGGTGAACACTGGTTAAAATTATCAAAATATGTCACCCAGTTCTATTATATTTTTTGACTTTTGAAGAGGAAACTTATTTTCAACAGAAAATACTATTCCTTTGCAAGTATTAAAATATCTTTCAATGAGTATATAAATGTGTCTGGTTATTAACTTCTACAATAAACCACAATGATAGACAGAAAACATAAGTAATGATTTTAAGAACTAAAATTTCTGGAACTATAATTACTCAATTGCTATATATTCTATAATTTTGTTTTCTATTAAGTCTTTGCATATTATGAACCAATTTTATTAATCTTAAGACAAAATAGAAATCTCATCAGGCCTAAACATTTCAGATTCTGATTTGATAATTTAAAAAATCTACACAGCTTATATTTTAAATACTTAAAACTGTATCTATGAATTAGCTTTCAGTACTAGTGAAATATTTTTGAGAAGAGAGGAATGATCAATTACATGAACCAAAATAAGTGACTGGTATTTATTTCATTGAGCCCCAAAGATGAAAGACAAAGTTAATTTCAGCAAGATCTGAACTTGGAATGTAAAAACCCAGAAGGATTATCACAAGGCATTTTCCCCAACATTCAAGCAAGTCTGCCAGAATAAATCAAAGTTATTTCAATTGAACAGAAACTGTACAGTACACTTGTACTCCTCTAATATTTGAATTCCTTTAGAAAAAAGAATAAGTCTAATGAATTTCTTAAAAAGACATTTCAAGAAGGATTTTCAGTTTTTTTGTTAAGTTTTATAGTAGTATATGATTTCCATATCATTAGTACCTAATTGTCCCGATATTACTAAAATGTTTCCTCTCTAACTACAGTTTTGCAGTCTTATTTTGATCTGAATTTAATGTTACATATATATGTATTAGTGTGTGTGTGAGCATGCACAAGCATGTACTTATGCATGTGAAGGCTTGGCTGTGGTGCTAAGATGTTTGTTTGGCAACTGCAAGGTTTCAGATTTAGGCCCACTGCATGAAACTTTGGGCAAGTGCTTTCTATTAAAGTCTTAGGCTGACTAATGCGTTACAAGTGAATTTGGCAGACAGAAACTGCAGAAAGTTCATTGTGTGTGTGTGTGTGTGTGTGTTGACATGAATACTGGCATCCTGTGTCCTTGCTTGTTGCTACCAGTGATATGATATATTACATTATCTGTTGACATTACAACAGGTTGAGTTGAATTTTCAAAGACTTGACAATTCAAAATAATCCCTCACGTGAAAAACAGGTAAGGTTTGGTGATAGAAGAGCATCCAACTATAAAAGTTTGCCTCAAATGAGCTCCCAGTCAACAAATTCTAGCATAGAAAAATGGAACTTAATTGAATGAACAAATTAGAATTGTTGTTTAAGCATTCACTTTTCCATGCATAGTTCAGATGGAATTCGTGGAAGGCAGATTTTTCTATGGTTGGATGCTCTTTCAGTTACTAACCCTCGCCTGTTCCCAAAGTCAAGTAATACTATCCCATAGTCAGACATGTTTCTAAAGAAGACTGAAAACAAATAATACCACTTACAAAGTGTCTGAGCTAAATTTGACAGTTCGCATAAAAAAAATAAAAAAAAAGAATATTTTAAGAAATCAAAAAAATATCAACTAGATTATGGCTGGGAGACAACAGTTTACACAAAGTAGCTGTCCTCAGCTTCCATCATGGCCTCAAGACAGCTCCAGAACTTTGTGCATGTATTTCTCACTGAAGATCTTCAAAAACTCCCTTGATCTTGGCCACCAGCTTTGCTTTGGTGTTGCAGGCAGAGCAGTTGGTGTCTTTCTCAACCATGTGCCATGCAGAGTAATCCATGGGAATACAACCAAGGGAATTAGGAGAACAGAAATTGAGGCTGGTGAAATTATAGAAATTCTCTGACAACCACTTCTCTTTCTGGAGGTATGGTGAGGAAGTGAATCCTGCTGCCACACATATGACCTTCCAGTAGTAACCCTCTCCAGCCAAGGCTTGACCACAGTCTTCAGCAGCTTCACATAGCTGTCTGAATTGAGTCTAAGGCCCTGTTCAGATATGTGGTATGACATCACCTTCATTGGAGATACACCCAAAAACCATCACAGTTTCGGGGAACTTGGTTTCCATGATACATGGGACAGCACACAGATTGTAGGCAAGCCACCTGTTGTCCTAGGTATTGTGCAACTGGTCCTGGCAGAAGTTCTTTTCCATCTGAGTAGAACCAGATCATTCCTAGCCCAACACAATGCCTCAGTTGTTCAGGAGCTTTTTTGCCTTTGTTAAGCAATTCTTCATGGCTGTCAGAATTTGTCCCTTATGCCACTTATATGAGTGGTAGTGAAGGTGCTCATTGAGAACCAGCTTTATAGTGGTGACTCCAACATTCAACTCTCATGCAAAAATGCCTGGTCCCCTTGTTTGGATCTACCATTACTTTGTTCTGCAGTTACTGGATGGATTCCAGCATGCTTACATGCTCAGAATGCTTCCTTCCTGTTCACCATGACTTTGAAGACTCCATTGCAGCAATTACAGTGTTCATAGAACACAGAGCAGCAGTCATGATGTCAGCATTTTGATACCCAATGCAAATCATCATGGTACAGCTAACTCTTTTCCAATATTCAGATGGCTTCAGTCCCTCATGTCAGCTAACTTTTTCTTACTTTAGAACGTTTCATCTTTATGCTCTCCAAGACTGTTGCCTGTTCACCAATACATCAAACTGTTCCTGAATAAAAAATCCTCAAATTTAACTCGAACACCCTGTAGATAATGACAATGCTCATTTACAACTATCACATAATGTTAAAACAAAGAGAAACACACACATTTCATATGCATACAGACACACACACACACGTATGATGGACTTCTTTCAGTTTCTGACTACCAAACCCACTCACAAGGCTTGGTGAGCTAAGCAGAGCAAATTGTATGGTGGATCTGAACATGAAATCAAGTGGTTAAGAAACAAACTTCTTAACCACACAGCCAAGTCTGTACTTTTGTTTTTGTATGTATATGTATGCACACGTGTATAATAAATTTGGTATGTGTTTGCAACACCTTGCTTTGTGGAGTCTTGAAAAATAGCATTTCTCATGGCCTTAAGTATGAAATTATTTTATTAAATAATAAATTACACATCTAGAGATTCTGAATTATTTTATTTATGGAATGCATAAAATATGAAATGCATATATTTTTTGGTATACTAGAGTTTTTATTTATAATTTAGGAGCAAAGACTACCTACAGGCTTTTTTTGTTCATGGATAGATGGTAAATTTAAAATATTGAATAATTAATTAAAATTTCTGAAAGTTTTCTCATCAAGATATATGCAAGGAGTTTTACAGGAAAGGAAAGTGGAGTGAAGTATATAACATTATGCTTGTACAAAGAGAGAGATAGATACAGTATAAAATATAGCAATGTAGTGTACCATGTAATGACTTCTTTTATGGGTGCAGTCTCTAAAGTGTTGTTGGTGCTCTATAAATAGTGCTCAAGTGTTGAAAATACTTGTACTAAGAAACAATGGTCAGCAACTGTTCAGGTCATGACATTTACTAACCCTGAAGAAAACCCCCTCGGTTTTTGGTATGTTACCTTACTGTTATAAATGTACGATGTACCTAAGAAGTCATTAGACTTAGATGTTTATAAAGAGTGACCATCTTAGTTGTAGAGGTGAAGCACACTTGTTCACATAAGCACCAATTAAAAAAAAAAAAAAACAATACTAATGCTGCAAAGATTTATACAAATTTGTGTGACAATGTAAGGTGATGATATAAAAGACAAGAAGACAGGATTAAATTTCCTCTCTGAGACACAAAGACATCATTATCATTATTATAGTTATCAATTTATTTTTCAATGGTTGACTTGCAACACATAAAAGATTAATGTATCTGAATCTGAGAGTTTTCAGTGCCTCCTATGTTATGTTCGTTAACAGAATCCATCAAAGAAAAATACATAAAAAATACAATCTTGACGAAAACCATATGGAAACCATCAAACTAGTATTATATAAACAAATTAATACTTCAGAAGAACTAATGTAGCTTACAATAAAGCAAAACAAAAACTGAATGCTTCAAAAGGAAATTACAAAGGTGCATTGCCTATGGCACAAGTTGTTACTGAATAAAGGACTGTGAAACTATTAGTATGTTACACTAAAGAGAAAAAAAGACAGCACATTTAAAAGCATTCCCAAGTGTGAAGAGAAGATATTAAAATAGAAATTCAATAAAATAGATAGGAATGAAATATTGTTTTTAAATAGTAGTTTTAAAATACACAACAAAATTATTTCAATAGCAGACACAATAAGCAATGTGTGAAAATATTTAAAACATAATTGAAATCTGGATAAGATGAGGTACTGGATATGGAAAATGAATACCAGAGATTTCAAAAGTAAATTAAATTCAAGTGAAATAAAAAGTTACAAGGAATGAGGATAAGAACACAAGCTGCTAAGAATGAAGAATAAAAAAATAACATATGTTTATAGGATGAAAATAGATGTTGAATACTAGGGATAAAAAACAAACAAAGAAAAAACATTGAATACTTGTAGTATATCATACCCAGAATAGAGGTAAACCAAGATCTAGAAGATAGGGTTGATGCACATATTAAGGCTAACAGAGGAAATAACTACAACTAGATGCATGTTTACTTAATGCAAGTATTAAAAAGCAGTGAAATGTGAGTGGCTTAGTGATTAGTATATTTGACTCATGAACATAAAGTCAGGAGTTCAATTCCCAGCAGTATGTTGTTCCAGTCCACTCGACTGGCAAAAATGAGTTGTACCAGTAGTTCAATGAGCCAACCTTGTCACATTCAGTGAATCTGAGAACCATGTTAAAGGCATGCATGTCCAAATTAATAACTTTTTTCTTTATCCTAATCAAATTATGCACCTAGTCATTCCTTCTGGATATTTTTGTTTCAAACAAAATTTCAGGATTTTTGATTGACACTCACTGTGCAGCTTTAAAGGAGAATCAAAGACTTGTTTTAATTTGCCTGAAGTGTACAGCTTAACATTTTTCTAAAGAGGTTAGAAAGTATGGATGTTCACTTAAATTAATGTGTCTTTTTAAAGTTAAAATAACTATTCTTCTTAATTTCTGTTCAGTGCTGTATTACACATTGGACTGTCATAAGATGGTTTCAAAATCTGATTCATTTTCCCATGAAAGACAGAATGCTAACCTCTCAGTCATGACTCCTCCATTTCTGGAGAAGGGGAAGCTTTGAGTTGTAAACCATGATACTTATCAAATACAATTTGTGTGTGTGTGTGTGTGTGTGT
>NC_068982.1:37114205-37114956 GCF_001194135.2 Octopus bimaculoides | reverse complement strand
GAGAGAGAGAGAGAGAGAGAGAGAGAGAGAGAGAGAGAGAGAGAGAGGGAGGGAGAGAGAGAGAGAGAGAATCAACCTCAGTATTTGACTGGAATTTTTTTTATAAACACCATAAAGATGAAAGGTAAAACTGACCTCAGTATTGCTTGAACTCAGAGCGCAGACCTATGAACTTGAATTTTCACTCAGACGTTTGAAGGATATGAATAATTATATTTTCATTGTTGTTGCTTAACCTCAGATCTGATGTGATTGAGTAGATTTATGATTAAAGGCACTCCATCTGTCATCATATAATTTTTTTTCTTTCACAAGTACAGTATGATTACATACCCAATGTGCTCTTCCATATCTCTTTTTAAGACAGTAGGGTGAGATTTAATGAGATTTGGTTGCTACTTCTAGCAGGTTGAACACAGTGTAAGCTCTCTAGATAGATTTATTTATACCACATTGATTGATATTACATTTTTCATGTGATTTATGCATTAAGATATTCATGGAGAGGAGAAGAGACAGTTACTGACATCACTTTAATAATTTTTTCATCCTGGCATTGGCAGAATGGATCTACAGTATGAAATAACTGCCAGCTTTTTCAGTATTGTTATTGAATGGTACTTTTTTCATGCAACAGATATCATCCAATCATACCACTAGTAGAGTACACTTCAGAACACAAATCACTCTGTGCATGTACATTGTGTATGTTTCTCTCTCTCTTTATATATATATATATATATATATATAT
>NC_068982.1:37091429-37114184 GCF_001194135.2 Octopus bimaculoides | reverse complement strand
TATATATATTTATTCTTTTACTTGTTTCAGTCATTTGACTGCAGCTATGCTGGAGCACGAGCTTTTGTTAAACAAACTGACCCCAGAACTTATCGTTTGTAAGTTTAGTATATATTCTATTGGTCTCTTTTGCTGAACCACTAAGTTACAGGGATGTAAACACACCAACATTGGTGCCAAGCAATGTGTGTGTGTGTGTGTGGGGGGCAAACACAGACACACAAATACACACACACATAAGACAGGCTTCTTTCAGTTTCTGTCTACCAAATCCACTCACAAGGTTTTGGACGGCCCAAGGCTATAGTAGAAGACACTTTTCCCGAAAGTGTCACTGTGTCATTGACCCCAGAATCGTGATTGGGAAGTAATTTGTTACCACACTGCCATGCCTGTGCCTGTGTATATATGCATGTGTGTTTGTGTGTGTGTGCATTCATATATATATATAATATATACCTATTGTTTTCATCATTTCAATATCTACTTTCATATACTTTCTTGTGTTAGATGGAATCTGTTGAAGCAACTACACTCATTTCCAGATATAACAGTATTTTCCCATAGCTGAACAAGTTTTCACAGATGTTTGAAAACGAACAACACTTCTTGTATGGCAGTGAAAGATGCTTATAACTGACACATGAAGTCCAGACGAGGGAACACAAACACATGCATGAGTGCAGACACTCAGACACAACTTTTGTGTGGTGACATATATAAGCACATGTGGTGGAATCTGTAAGCATTGGTCGGATCAGAACTACATCAGAAGATACTTGCTGAAGGTGTTGTGCAGTGGAACTGAACCTGAAACCACCTAGTTACCAAAGAAACTTAATATCACCACCATCTCATTAAGAGATATTTAAAAAAATAGAATTCTTAGGAATTAACAGATATTTTGATATTCTGCGTCTATACATTTCTTATTATTCAAAAATACAGTCAATTTAACATTAACTTGGTACTTGTTCTGCTTTGCCTCTGTGTATATGATCTTTATCGCTACAAGTTCTTCTATACCCTGCTGATTAGTTAATATGGTCAGAAGAAATGCATTACACTCAGATTTCTAGTTTTTATATTACTTTTCTTTTACAGTCAACCCAGATTATTATTCTGAATAAATATTATCAAATGATTAATTTGTACATTATTACATGATGAATGATACTTATTGAATTTGTTACATTAGTCATTCTTCACCAATTTCTTTTTATACCTATAAACAATTTCTATTCCAATATTTCTGGAATAAAATAGTTAAAAATAAAATAGTTTGAGTGGTTATGCTATAAGGATATATAATTTGTTTATTAATTTTATGTAAGAAACCATAAGAAAACAATGGCAAATAGCAAAATATTTCCATGTAAATATGTAATTAAATTTCTATACAAGTGCTTAAAGTTTCTTTTAAAAAAGATTTGATGGAAATAATTTGACATGAAAATAATTTTACTTTTCCAAATAGCTGTTACATTAATATGGTTTTTGTTTGGAAGATACCTTCAAGATAAAATATATTTTAAAAATTATATTTTACTATAGTGAATAATAAGTTTCATTTAACTACAAATGTTAGTCCAAAGGTATAATTAACAAAGAATTATGAAGTTAGATTGATTTCAGCTGTAGATAAAATGACAATAAACCTCTAGAGTTTAGCAACTGTGCAGTAAATGTTGCTTCACTAACAAGGCATTCTTATGTACAGTTAGCAATCCATGTTACTCATTAAATAAGACAGAATGATGTAAGAGAGTATCTTTTTAGTTCATTGATTTAATGTGCAGTCACTCATAATAATTCTAACGATCATAATACATGTGAAATATGTTGCATACTCAAGGGTTATTGTAGCATGACAGGCTTATTTAGAGAACTCATAGTTAACCATATATTAAAATGGAGGTTTCAATATCAACATGACTGCTAGATGGTATGTTAAGATAAAGAAAAATTTAATAGAAGACAATCAGACATGTGTCAAGAGTTATATATGATGCAGTATGTTATAAATTTTGAACTTATAATAAAAATTCTTTTAATGGTTTACTAACTTTCAAAGCAGGAAAACTATTGTTTCGATAAATAATTCTTATAGATAATTCAACACTTAAGTTTAACAAGATATCCTTATACTAGGCATAACTTTAATTTTCATTCAGAACCATATTTCACCCGAGGAGGTTGAATTAACTAAACTAATAGAAACCATCAAATATGACATAATGCCAACAGAGAGAGGAAATAAAAATGATTTAAAAAATAAAATGTAAGCTACTAAAAAAAAAAAAAAAAAATCAAAGACCTAATTCACAAAATATCAGAATGATAATAAAAATAACATCTCATTTTTGTTTTTAAAGAAATAATAAAAATAATGTTAAATGAAAGTGAACACTATATACCAAAATTTGAGAGAGAGAGAGAGAGAGAGATAGGGGTGGGAGAAAGAACACTTGGGATATTTCTATATGGTTTTTCCAGCTGGCAATTGGCAGCTGGCAATTGATCAAGTTAAACAGAACCTGAAAATCCAAGAACCTTTAAAGGACAAAAGCTGCTCAAATACATTACTTAGCTTGACTTAATTCAATAAAACAATCGACAAGAGTTATCAAATAAAGAAAAGATCAGATCAATTTCCAAGAAAGAAAGCAGACCAAGTGTTACAAACACACAAGTGTACGGATTTAAAAATGTCCAAAAAAGCGATAGTGACAAAACAATAAAGTTATAATTAAGTATTTAATCGAGGCTTATCTGTTATAATGAGTAGCTTTTCCCACCTTAAACTAGTGCTATGTAGTTCAGTTACATTGGTAACTTCTTGTGGAACTGAATTTTTTTTCTCAAATATATAAATTTAAGTCTTCTGACACAGAACCAAGTTTACTACTGAATAGCTAAGAACAACAATAATGATGATGACGGTGATGATGATAGCTGACACAATATTTTTCAACAGAAGCTGAATGATAGTTTGAAGATAAGAGTAGAAGAAAAAAAGATGTCCAAGATAAACAATGTTTCATCATCATCCTGAGGAAGTTTCATGTTTAAATTCTAATGCTTGCCTGCTGTGAGGTTTGTGAGTAAGGGGTGGGGAGACAAACAAATCGGCAGAGAACATATGAGCTACCCATTCTCTTCTTTATTATGACAGCTTAATTAAAAGTAAAGTATTGGAAATTAGAGTTGTATAGTTTTGAAATTTTCCATTTCACTTCTAATTATTTCAAGAGAAGTATTGGAGGATTGTTAACAACTTCAAAAGATATATATAAATATACAAATATATAATAAATAATTATTACCTATTACTGTTTTTTAAATAGAGAATTATTCATTAGTATATTAACAGATTTACCAGAGTGTGTTTTACAGGAATTCCACTTTATGTAAATATTTTATCATTGACTTCTGAGGAAAATTCACTGTCTTGAACTGGTTAACCTTCAGAGCTTTAGACCCTATTTTAGTTTGATGAGATTTTGAAAGATACTTATTAACTGGTAACTAGAAATCTCCATTCAGTAAAAAATATAAACATTATGCTCTTTCCAGTTAAATTAATAAAGAACTCAACTGCCATTCATGTCTTTGTAGCAAAGGCAATATTGTGTAAAATTAGACACATGATTTACTTAATAAACTAGCATTTTAACCTTCATAAAATCTATGTCTATTTTCCTTCTGAGCAATGCACTAATTAAAATTATTGAGTAATCAGGAATGAAAGCAAAATAACTGTCCTTTTATTTTTCAGATTTTGTTCAGCACCTGATTCAATGGGAATAATTATTTGAACCAATTATTCTATTAACTTGTATATAAAAATTATAACACAAAAACAACATCAATATATCTATGTGCCACGCACTTCACTTTAAGTGGGGTAATTTAATATCTTCCAATTAATAGTAATCTAGTTGAATAGATTACATAAAAAAGCTCTACAAACAGAAATAATCCCTTGTTTAACATAATCTAAACAATCTTTGGCTCCTCTTATCCATGCATATAGTTTAAAAACAAAAAACGCAGACATGGCTGTGTGTTAAGAAGCTAGCTTCTCAACCATATGGTTTTGGGCAAGTGTCTTCTACTATAGCCTTGGGCCGACCAAAGCCTTGTGAGTGGATTTGGTAGACAGAAACTGAAAGAAGCCCATCATATATAATATGTATGTATATATCTATGTGTGTGTGTGTGTCTTTGTTTGTCCCCCTCCATCCCCACTTGACAACTGGTGCTGGGGTTTTTACCTCCCTGTAACTTAGCAGTTCAACTAAAAGGACTGATAGAATAAGTACTAGGCTCAAAAAATAAGTCCTGAAGTTGATTTGTTCGACTAAAACCCTTCAAGTCTGTGCTCCAGCATGGCTGCAGTCAAATGACTGAAACAAGTAAAAGAATTACCAGACAGTAAATTTGATCCTTTATTCATGATAAAACAACTACGAGAGGAGTTCTTAGTTAAGTATAGCTATTTCACATTTGTTGACCTATAGGAAAAATATTGAGACTAATACACTGCAGTCTAGTGGTAATAGATAAATCCAATGATGTATGGTAGTGAAACATTAGTGAAACTACAGTTATTGGAGAAAAATAAGTCTAGTGAACACTTGATATTACTTTGCAGGAGTTATTTAGTACATATCCTCATAGAAATTGTATGTAACAGAGACAGCTACAATAGAATCAGCATGGAGTTGATGGCATAAGATACATCAGAGGTATAATGAGAAACAACTAGGAAGGAATAGCTAGCATATATGAGAACTGTTCAGAATGTGTTTAAAATGAAACAAAACTAAGATACACACAGGTATGCTGTGCTACTGACCCATTCAATATGTATCAACATGGAGATATGATATTGGTGTGATGATAATAATTATGTCATGAAAATGAAGAGAAGCACAAGAAATGTTAATAAATCATACCCAGGAGGGCTATGTATTCAAAAATAGACAGTCATTTTATTCTGTAGTGGAATGGCTTACTAGGTTTTAAGAGAAAGCTACCAATAATGACAACACTATATTCACCTGTTTTGGAAATGTTTTGAGAAGAATTAATAGCTATTTCAAAGATGTCTTCATTAGATGATCATAGTTTTGAAAGTTATTAGTAAGACGAGAAGTTATTTTCTAAATATTTTGTAGAAACCAGCTCCAAAAATTTTCAATAGTTGTTTGTCTGTAATGTAAACGATATTTTTCTGTTCAACAAACAAGAGCAATGGTGCATAATGAAAATGTAAATGCTTAACTAATGTGGGACACCTGGGGTAGTAGTGGTACATGCTTTTAATATAAACTAAGAAGGAACTAAGAAATAAATTTGGTAAAAAAGAAAATACCATATTAAAAAAAAAAATAGAATGTCAAAATGACCCCATACAAAAAGAATTAGAACTCAAATGTTAGAAAGAGGTTTCAGTTTACTGTTAATCACAAATCTAATATTGCTGATGTTTGGTGTGAACATTTCAAAGAAACTGTTGTGATACTAGAATCAATGGCTAACGCAAAGCAATTGTCTACAAATAGGTGCATAACAGGACATTAACTTCAAAGTATGAAGTTGTTTCTCCAAGTAGAAAGCAGTATTTTCAAAAACAGAACTAAGTACAAAAATAATAATACTAATAAAAGAGAGAAAAAGGCTTAATGTAATTATTTGATAGTTAAACATAGTAATTGAAATTTATAAACTATGTCATTGTATATTTTGAGCCAGTAATTAAGTGTTTGGTTTATTTATTGAGCACTAAGTGTTGTGTTTTTAGTATTTGAAAACATATTAAGCAATGTTGGGCAGTATAATGTATCTAGGATGTAGACATTAGTAGTAACAGCACAAGAACAAGTTAACAGTTGAAATGAAACAAATCAACCTCTGCATTGAGAAACAAAATAGCAAACAAGTTTATTTCATAGATACAACAGAATGGTAAATGGTGCAGAGTAATTCCATGATGAGAAGTTGGATCTTACCACTGCTTACAAATATTGAAATGGCTACCTCTACAGCAAAGATTTATTCTTCATATCACAATACTCCATCAATGAAACAAACATTTCTGGACTATCTATGTTTTGTATGACCTGACTCCAAAAAAGAGAGCAAGGTTACTACTATCTTGGTATAGTCAGTTTTGAATACCACTACTTTGGTATGGTCAATTCTGCATACAACTCTAATGAATAAAATAATAAAAAATACGATTAAACAGAATAAAAACAAAGACGATTTAATTAAAAGTATATATTAATATTCATAATTTGTTCATGTCTATCAAACTCATGAGGTGAATTTAGATTAGACTGAAGAAGTATAAAATCTATTTTAAAATTTATCGTATCAACTATTATTAATCAAAGACTACGTAAGATAATGCAAAGAGAAAATGAAAATTACAAGTAATGGAAAATGTTAACTGAAATAGGAGATTGCTGAGAAAATTAAGGCCAACAGTTTCAATATCCAATAACTGCAGCAGTACTACTGTAAAGTGATAAGCAGAACCAATCACAAACCCAAATTTAACCACTTTTTCCAATGCCTCTCTGGTAAATATGTCAACCTTCTGACCTTCTAAACTCATTAGTATATATGTCCCCTTGTTTCTCAATCCCTTTAACCCTTCCTAATCTACTAAAGGATATAAAGCATATCCCACCCTTCTTGTGAAAGCCTTATTCAGTGTAGTTTCTACTTTTATCATATTTAATTGGATGTCTTCTCTCATCTCTAACTACAATGCAAATATAATGCTTATCCCTCCAGATAAAATAGTATAAACTTTGCAACATTCCCAGCTATCTCCCAACAAATTTCGCTTTCTTTAGCCATGTGACCACATCCCCTTTGCTATTAAACATTCTTATTGCCTCACTTCTTATCCTAACCTTCCCTGATACCTTATATCTTTTATTTGCTAAAATAGCCTATGGTTGAATAAACAAATGATGGAGTCATACCTCAGACTCTTATTCTTCTCCAAGAGTTTCAGAGTAATACAAGTAGAGTTATGTGCAAATACTCAGGATTATAACCTTATAGTTGTAGTAAGATTTGAACTTAATAACATAACAACTGTGTCTAAATATATTCAACAGATCCAACGATGAGCTAGAGACTTAAGTGAAGAGACTAACAATCAAAGTAGAATTGTACTGAAGTAATCCTAAAATATAATCTCAAATTGATTAATAGATACTTTCTGTTAAACATTTTGTTCAGGAGTTTTAGTTGCTACATGGCCAGTATTTTAAAAATGGTAACATGTGGAGGAAAATTTGGTTGTTGCATTGCATAGTTAGGAATCTTCAGTTGCTTGACTACACACAAGGAAGTTTTAAGTGGCTTATATTTCTAACATCAAAGCATGCCAAAGCTGTTGCCTTTCACTGGAGAGAAAATATGTAATGTCTTCAAATAATTCTCAAGAATACTTCACCAAACCTATATTTCATAAACTAGGTTTCTCTGTTCATCATCTAAATTTGCCTCTGATAAATGTATTGTAATAGAACTTCAGAAATATTCCAAATTAGCCTTATTCTAACTTTAAAAAAGAACCCTTATTCTTATTTTATTTCATTCTATCATCAACATTTAACGTCTATTTTCCATGCTAGCATGGGTTGGACAGTTTAACTAATCTGGCAAAGTTTCTACAGCTAGATGCTCTTCCTAATGCCAACCACTCCAAGAGTGTAGTGGGTGCTTTCTACGTGCCATTGACACAGCATTGACCACGTTCGGATGGTGCTTTTTACATGCCACCAGCACGAATATATATATATATATATATATATATACACAGTGAAATAAAGACTAGGAAGAAAAGAGTGACTATTTTCTACATGATAGTCATTTGTTTGCATATTTTCATATGGAATATTGATTGACATCTTACTATTAGGAGAATATTTCTATATTTCTTAATATTTAGGCTAGTGTCAAGTACAATACTTCACTTGGTTATGGTGCTGAATTGCAGTCATTAACCTGGATTTAAGCAGAAGTATCAAAACTAGTTACAGTAGACAACAAACAGATACTCTCAACTTATTAATATAAGCAAGCAAACTGTTCAGAAAATAAACAATTTTAAAATATTACCCTGGAATGAAACTAATAACAAACAGGATAATTAGTGCATTTACAGAAATAACACTTTGAATTTAGCTACATAAATCTTAGGTAAGCTGATGAAACAAAACTAGAGAATTTGTGTTTGAATTAATAACTAATTAATCATGTTGCCATGAAACCACAAAGTGCCGAGAAGCAGTTTTGAGAGATGAAAGAGAAAAGGCAGATATGGCTCAATAACAAAATAAGAGGTTATTTTCTGAAAAAACATTTTAGATAATTTGTTTCTTTTATGTTACACAATCCTATATGTAATAGAGGAAATGCTTTATTTAATATGCAGGAAGATGGATCAGGTCAGTAAATATGACTAGTACCTGCAAAATAACTTTTAATCTTTAAATAGATTGTCATTACTATGAGTTAAATATAAAAGATTTTTCAGGAAAATTTATAAGAAATTTGATAATGTATGAAAACTAACATTTTAAAATAAGCTTTTGTTTGTACAGAATGGTTTCATATGATATATTTTGAGAGGTTTCATACAAAATTTGAAATATACCATTGTGGGGTATAAGAAATATTAGGTTTAACACGTTAGGATTTGATATAGGAACTTACATCCAAAAATCTGCATATCTATGTTATTTTGTATTTTTAATTATCATTTCAACATAAAAATTTCTGGAAAAAATAAGTTTGCAGTATATTATTGAGTCAGCTCAAAAGATACCTGAATATAGGAATTAGAGTGCATATTTCTGTTGCAATTTACCCCTTTCTCCAAAAGATATAATGGAACTCTTGACTTTACAGTTTGATTCTAAGATAGTGTAATGGGATTAACAGCAGGAAACTATATCACAGTTTTAAATAAATCACTTTTTGCTATGCTATGATAAGTTTTAGCCATTTTATTATTGATAATTTCTTCCAGACAACAAATGGCATATGATGGTTTATCTCAGCACTTTTCCTTCTCAAGACCAATAGCAAATAGTACCAGTGTTATCACGTGGAACATCATTAACAAATAAGAAAGGAAGATTGCAATTATTAATGCCTTGAAACTGGTTATTTTCAATAGCATAACTGTATATGATACATTCAATTTCATATTTATGTGACAAATCTATTTTAAGTGCATCAGTAGTCAATAAATTTAATGACATCAAAATATTCATATCTCACATTCAAAATATTCATACCTTTTATTTGATTTATTTAATAGGGTTATAGCAATGAAAATGCTACCCTGCCACCTGACTAAGGAAGTTAATTACCATCAAACTATATATGTATATTCTTAAAGTAGTGATCTTTTGTAAAACACAGCTATGTTCCAAACATGTACTATAAAATTTGAATTTGTGCTTCAACTGTTTATACTTTGTTTATTACAAATTATGAGAAAAACTGAGCTTTCAAATAAATCTACAGACTATAAAAGCCAGCTTGAAAGTTGTTTGCAATTAAGTTCTACTAAATTATCATTTCACATCAAACTGTAAGAAATAAGTTCTAGAAAAATAAATTTTGAACTTGAGCAAAATTCTTGGTCAAGTAGTAGTTTCTATCTTTAAAGAACTAATGTAATAAAACTTGATGTTTTTTTTTTTTCAACATCCTCATTTGTCTATTTGTTATTTATGGCATGATTGATGAGGCATAAAAACTAACACTGAAAAAGATATTTATCTAAAATATTGGTGCTCATTGAACGGCATATTTCGATAAGGTACCTGTCAAATCATAGGTTAAGTCTTTGATTTTATATTAACATTATCCCCCCACAAAAAGTAAAAATACATAAACCCAATCATATTTTTATTTTATGTGTAAACTATCTACATGAGCAACACCAAGTTTTATTAAACTTTAATAGTATAGACTACATTAAGTATAAAGAAAAGCAAAAGCAAATTTTTCATTCATGTATTGATTTGTTTGTCATCAAAGTACATGTATATGTACATGCTCTCTCTCTCTCTCTCACACACACACACACACCTTAGTATTTGAAAATGGGCATAAAACGAATGAACAAAACACAGCACACAATTACATATACATAAAATTATCATCAAGATAAAACGTGCTGAATGAATGGATTTACAAGCCCATGAGTCACCAGCCTTCATCTTTAGACCTAATCTTTGCCAGTTTCTACCAAATATCATATCTACCCAGATTGTATTATCTATCCTCATCAATATAGTCACATCCCTCACATTTTTACACTTAACTGCCTTCTCATTTCAACAAAAATTATTTTGCTTACTATAATAATCAATCAACACACACGCACACACAAAACTGAATATGTAATGAACAAAGTAACACAGTATTCCAAAGAACATATTAATACAGAAAGATATGCATCTATATACATATATAAATATTAGTACAATGACAAAACATTTACAAGGCTACACATTTTTATACACAAATACACCAAACAGTTTCCAAACTAATCATTCTCACTACAATCTTCAAAGCAATTTCTGTCAAAATATTGAATACGGAATCCTACCGCATATTTTACTCACCCAAATATAAAAAGAAAATTTCCATTTAGACTAACTGAAACACTTCTTTTGCTGTTTCTCTTACAAAGTTTTGATTTTTTTTATTATCTCCTTATGGTTTCCACTGGTAGAAGTTTTCATATCCACAATTACTTCTAGCTTTGTCAATTGCCTTGAAGTGATACAGTTTCATGTAGAAATGTTTTTCCATTTTGAATGATCTATATACTGTCTCATATTCTATTCCAGCTACACATCTAACCAAACTCTAAAATCTATGTATATGTACAAACAAACATACATGCACATGGAAATAGTTTGCATGAATAATCAAATCATATAAAAACCAAAACAAGATGAGATGACACAAGAAGAATAACCAACAAGATGATATTATCTAATTAAAGTTAACACTTAAATGAGACAGTGCAATTTTACACCTTTAAATTTTAATACATTCAGATGTGAAGATGTCAGATACTTATCTAACAGCTTCAACAAAGGCACATCTGCCGTTTTCAATACAAAAATCTAAATCTTACTGTCAAACCTCCATGTTTACTCTACACCTTTTCTCTCACTAGTTTCCTCAACAAATACTTAATTATCACTACTCATAGATCAGGTCAGTATACTGAAGCCTTAATCACAATTAGAACTGTCTGATAATTTACATATATACCAGTTTCATTACTAGTGCTACTTATTGTCTCAAACGTATTTCATACTTTACCACTGAAATAATCATTAAATAAATATTCAAACTACTGGAAAAATACCAAATGATGCAATGCTACAAAATGTTGCCTAACCAAACCCACAGCCCACTGGTCTGATTTTCATCTTTGGCCAGTTATCTACAACAAAACCATTTGAAATTGCTTGTTCTCAGTTATTGTCAATGGTTACTGTAAAAACCCATGTAATTTGCACACCTGTGTAATTTACGCAGGTGATTTTCAAGATCAAATTTGCTAAAAAAAGCTTCTACTTATGTAAAATTTGCACTCAGAAGTTTTCAGAATTGCCAATATAGCCAGGGGAAAAAAGTTTTCAATTTAGTTGTATTTAGCATAATTTCACTTACTTATGATTAGATTTTATTAAATTTTCATTCAATAAAAATAATTTCTGTTTAACAGGTATCACATTGAAAGCTATTAAATTACAAAGTATTTGTGTTGTTTATAATAAACTTTATTTTACATTTCTTGTCCACAAGAAATGTAAAATAAAAATTTCTTGTCCAATCTTTAGCATACTGCTGTATGTTTTCTCAAATCACGATCTCAAGAAAAGTTGTTGATGAGAATTACCAACAAAAATAAAGCTGATAAATATGCACAGGTGTTGCCAATTAAGTTTAATTATCAATAAACATCAGCTTGAATGACACTTTACTCAACTGACAAAGGAAGGTGACTGATCAAACTGAATATATAAACAGAATTTTCTGCCTACTCTTGTCAGAATCTTTCATATGGAGTATCGAAATATTAGTCCCTTTAACACTTACAAAATGTCAAGCAAACTTAAAAATTTGTCATTACCATTATTGTCAGTATGGGCAGAACTTATGAATTGCTTACTGTGAAGGAGAAATCAAATATGTCCAATATGCATTTGAACGTGGCGATAGAGCTGCCGGAAGGCATTTTAATGTTAATGAAGACAATGTTTGAAATTGGTGTAAACAGTATGACAAACTTAAAACTATGCCTAGTAATAAACAAACAAAAATAAAAACAATCAAAATTATCTATATCATTACAGTTTTTTCAGTCAGGAATATCCATATTATTATGTATGTTAATGGTGCTCCATTGTGATTGGTAGAAACTCCAAGCAATGTAAAATATGGCCCAGACTGTGTTTACCAGCAATGAACGCCAGACTTCAAAAAGTAGTTAACCATTTAATGGTTTTAGTAAATTTATACAGAAAAAGTAAGCATTATACCATCCAGCATAAATAAAAGTCAACTTCATTATATTTAAGTCATTATTTTTTTTGCAAAACCCTATTCTGACATTAAATGAGTCAACTTCCGGTATGAATGTTTACCTTTTGTACATCTTTATTCAACAAAAATAATTTCAAAAAAATTCTGGAAACAATCTACTCATGTAATTTACGCACCCCCTAAAGCTTATTTCTATTTTTGCGAAAAAAAAAAGTGAGTAAATTACATTGGTTTTTACGGTATGTCAAACTAACAAAAATCTAAACATCAATTTCATTAACCCCCTCATGAGTGATGGCATTTTAATTTATTTCATTTTTCACCTCCTTTTCCTCATTTTAAACTTGTTTCAATTTCATATCAGTTTACTTATTTGGTTTCTTAATTTTCAGTTTGAAAATGTTTCTTTTTACTTAAGTTATTACTGTGATTATAAAGAGTTTCCAGATACTGGATAATTTATGTATATTTACTCACATACACACACACATGATAATGTTCATTATCATTTTACTTTTGTTTTCCAAGCTGGCTTGGTTTGGATGAGTCTTATCACCTGTCATGGTCTGTGTCATATGGCACACACTCTAACTAAGAAAACCAGCCAAATTTGTGTCTTGTCTCACGGTGTGAATATGGCATATTTTATCAGTCCACCAGCAGTAAAGAGGATTACAGATTCCTCTTTACACAGCATTTGTAACTCCTCTCCTAGGTGGGTACCTTGCAAATTGTAATGTCCATATCTCATTGCATTCTTTTGGTGTGGTTTCCACAACTGGAAACCTTACTATCAACAACCAAACAATGTACTGGCTACATTTGATCTTGCCACAAGCAACTGAGGGTTGTAGGTGCAAAAAGTCCCGTGCCCTATGAGCATAAATACACATAAACCTATGTACATGTATGCATACACATGCAACTTCTTACAGTAACATATACACCAACATATACATCATATGTATGTGAAAAATCCTGTATGCCACTGTATTATTCACAGAGCTGTTTAAGAGTTAGAGAAGAAACTGTAAAAAAAAAAAAGCAAAACTATGTCTCCTAAGTAAACTTAGTAAAGACAAAAGTTTAGTAAGCATGAAAATAGAGCTCTACAGTTATCTGGGAAGTGGCTATGATTAATATGTAAAAAAGTGGCTATGATTAATATGTAAAAAAAAACAAAAAAAAACCGGAGTAGGTAGGAATTCCATACAGTATATCAAATGTAAATTATGGGTGCACAAGGATATAGTGGGGCTGATAGAGAAGGAAATGCACAGGGGAACTTAGCAATAAGAGCATTCGTGAAATAAATTCCTTCAAATGCCTAGATGGCTCCCTAGAAATAGTTGCTAGCTCCTGCTATCCAGGTGACCTAATTGGCAGTGAAGGTGGGTGTTCCAAATACATAGTAGCTAGATTAGAATGGGGTGGAAAAAGTTCAAGAGATATTACTTCTGTTAGCAACAAAAGATTCTTTCTCCATGTGAAATGCAGACTGTATGATGTTTGTGTATGAAGAGTATGAGGCGTGATATTGCATGGTAGCATAATACAGGTATTGAATGCAGAGGATGGGTGAGAGCTGGAAAGAAATAAGGTTATCATGTTCTGCTAGACGTGTAATGTGAGTGTACAAGAATGACAGAGCACAAATGAGCTGAGAAAAAAACCTGAGTATAAAAAGAATCAGGTGTGTGCAAAAGAGGACTGTTTGTACAGGCATGTGATATGTATAAGAAAAAGGTAAAGAAGTGCCAAATGTAGTGGAAGGAAGATGCTTAAGAGGAACAACAAGGAAGATATGACGGAAGTGAAGGCTTATCTTGGAAGGCTGAAACATATGATGATGACAAGCGTTTGGAACAAATGGTGAGGTGCTATGCTTGGAGAAAGCCCATCCAATTCTTACAAGCAAGGCAAAGCAGATAGAAAATGTGCGTGTGTGACCATATTGATGGTCACACATGCACACACAAAATCTCACATCTATCTTGATCTAGATTGTTAAGAGAAATGAGTAGAGAGAAAGGAAACACAGAAAGATTATGTAAATAATGAAGAGGAACTACATGAATCAGAAGATACAAGATGAACAATTCAATTAAGTGATGTCATTCAATTAAGGTTGTTACATAAATGAGAATGCACAATTTATATTTACAAAAGAAAGCAATCTTTGTAGCATAAATCAAGTCTTAACATCTGTTCTCCCATACTGTGGGAGAAGTTTATCTATAATATCAAGAAATTCTTGAAAGACAGAAGTGACAAAACAATTTGATTTAGAAACATGAGAAAGATATGTGTAATGTTTGAGGATGATATACAGTCAAAATGTTAAAGTTTCTTTTCATATAACCTATTCTAGTAGCAAAATAAATAGAAAAATACATTATCATAAAAACTTTATGTGGTTGAATCAACGATGCACTACTTCTTGCTTGCAGACATATGATATCAGAAAAGAAAAGCTATTTTTAGCTAAAAGTGCCCATTGATAGATCTCTAGAGTAAATTCTACTGATACTTTTTATCATTCGGCTTAAGCTTGTTTTTCTAGCTAAGATAGTTGCAGTTGGTTTCTTACTTTACAATGTGATATAAGAATAAAGAGAGCTTTAGAACCACATATGATTAACTCGTTATAGTGATGATAATGAGGATGATGAGAATATTATTATTACTATCATTATATTATCATAATTAATAATAATAATCCTTGGGTATGGTGTATAATAAAGAAAATAGTTATTGTTCCATTAATTAGATGAATAGTTTACTTAAATTTGCACTGTATTTTAAGACAATCATTCCACAAATCATAAAAAAAATATGAGTGATGCCTAAAATTAGTGTTTATAAAGTGACAGGTATATGGGCAGGTAACCTTTTCTGAAATGCTTGGTGTTTAAAGTAAAAATAATAATGTATGATTATTAAACTATTTAAAGAATTCACTTAGAAATGAATATCTATAAATAAATAATAATATTGTAAACAGTTTGTATCTTTCATAAGTAAGAAGTAGACACTAAACTAATACAAATACTAATACAAAAATTAAATTAGTAAATGACTGACAAAGAGTTTACATTTTGTATGTCATCCAAATAAGATATGCTTGTTGAAATAGGCTTCAGAAACCAGTAAAGGCAACATTCATATAAATATCTGAGAAAAATTAGGAAGACCTATTGATAGATACAAACCAAAAATGTAAATGTAAAAGCATTGATGTACTACATAAAAAAAAAAGAAAGTTTTAATTTCATAATGCCAGCAATCACAAAACTCATTGTTCAAATTCCATATAATCAAATAATTTCCACACAAAAAAAGACACTATGTAATTGTTTTAATTTTCTTTTTTTAGATGTACACATTTAAATGTTTTAAAAATTGATGAAGAAAAAATTAACTTGGCGAAAAAAATACACATAGATTTCTTCATTAAATAAAAGAAAAAAGCAACACACACACAGATGCAAATACATAAACTTATACAAAGTCTATATCTCATAGCATTATCAAGGTTACACAGTGGATACACACCCAAAGCTAATATTTGCTTTGATGGAAAACCCAATATATATAGAAATATAATGGAGAAAAAAATCCAAGCTGTATGTAATTGTTTCAAACTTATCAGATCTGATAAAACTACTTGTTAACAATATTGATTCAGCTATATCAGGTGTTTAAATGACAATTACTTTTAGGATGAAAAAAAGACTAATGAAATTACTAATGGTATGAATTTATCAATTCTCTTTTCTTTAGCAAGCAATTCATACTCTTAATTCACAATTAATACTGATAAACTAGGAAAAAGGTAAAAAACAAAATGTTGTTAACAAAAATGGAACATTCCGTACATAGGCTTTGTCTGGGAAAATGTGTTAATTAATTATGAAGAAATGAATGCAAGGAAACAATATTTTGCCATTCCTAATTAAGCTTGCAGAATAAAACAAGCAGGAAAATAAACCTTTGAGAAAGAAAGAATTTATAGGTAATTGCAAAAGCCATCAGAACTAAAATTCTGCTAGTCATCTGATTGTTATAAGGAAATTGTATTAAAGACTGTCTATTCAGAATGCTTTGCTCATTCTCTAGAATGTATTGTTGCGTTCCATGTTTCTAATGAACTGCAATCTTAACTAACTACAAACGAACATGTAACAATATGCATCAGTTAACACAGAAATATTCTCCTTCCCTCTCTCATGTACACGCACACACTCTAACTGCTTGAAGTCCATTAAGTTTAGCTTTCAATAATTTCTTGCTGCTCTACAATTCCTTGAGCAACAACAATGGCTGGTCAAGTACTTCTAAGGACATTAAACCTTTTGACAAGCTTTTAAAATAGACTTGATAAGGATTAGATGAGAGCAAGTGAACTATTTTAGAGAATAAAATGAAGAACTAAAGGATCATGACTTATCAATAAGATATCCTAAAATTACTGTTTCTTAAAAGAATCTGGCTTATCAATTTCACATCTTTAATCTCAATATGTATATCATAACATTTTCCTCAATTATATCCTAAATGTGCAATAACAAGTGCCACAGTCAACTCTACATCACAACACTATTTTAACTTCATAATCAATCAAAGTTGAATACAAAGACATATCAGCAATCTATGTCAGAACATTATATCAACATTTTAGTATAACTTTCATTAAACCAGAAAATTCAAAATACCATAAGTAATAATTATAGCAATCCAGTTTGTATGTTCAAATCACTATGTTATCAGTTCTCTTTGATAAATTCTGACAAGTCTAAGATACTGATTCCACATTTTCTACTTCACCAGTATTCATCACAAAATCAATGAGATACTGTATCTACATAACTCAAGCAATCATACTGCATCTCACAACCAAAACACAAATGACAGAATAGCAGTACAAAAGATCTGTTAATTAGACAAATGGTTCCTTCATACCAATCATCTTACAATAGAAGCATGCAAAGGAGAGTTTTATAACTAAGAAAGATTACTCCCAAATTTTTTTAAATACTAATTTTTCTTACATCACATGTTTCCAAATCTACAAAAAGACAAATATTAGTTTCAAACTTTAGCACAAGGCTAGTAATTTTGGGAGAGGGGGAAAGTTTGTTACATTAAGCCCAATGTTCAACACTGGTACATATTTTATCATGGATGATAGGCAAAGTTGACTTTGGCAGCATTTGGATTCAGAACATAAAGACAGACGAAATGACACTAAGCATTTTGCCCAACATGCTAATCATTCTGTCAGCTCACAACCCCCACAAACACAAACATTAACCAACATTTCCTGTACATCTACCAACACATATTCACAAAAAGTTCACTTTTGTTGTTTTCTTTCTTTTATAACCATTTTACCTTTTTTTTTCTTAACTCTGCATTTATCTTTACATCCTACAGTCAAATGTACCCATAAACTGTTTCTTCTAGTTCTTTCCTTAGGCCTTCAATAAAATCATTCAGCACAGTTCATTATTTTAAAGGATATTTTCACCAAACACTAAATTACAACAAAGAATTATATATCAATTATACTTCAGTTAACTTTAAAACCTTCATTAAAGGTAAAGGTGTTTTGCTATACTTTTTACTCATATTTTGTTGGAAACATTCACAAAATTTAAAATTGGTTTGTCTGCAAACATATCAGACATTAACTCACAAACGATAAGCAAATGTCTAAGAAATGTTCTATTCTATCATGAATTTGGAATTAGATATATGAATGGGTGACAGGAGGTCAAGAAAGATGGAGAGAGAGTGTTCCAAGATAGATATGTTAAAATATTATAAAGACTTATTTTTATTGTATATTACAATTTCATTTTTCCTCTCTAAATCTAATTAAAATTCAACAAGAATGTTTGTGATGTTCAATGAAACCTAGTCTTCTGCTGACTTGCTTCTAAAATAAAACTGACAATGATTGGATCAGAGCAAGCTTACCATTTTATAAAGAATAAAGAAAAGAACTAATAGATCATGTTCAGTAGTATGATATATTCATATTTGTTTCATGACTGAATTATCAAATAAACTGAAGCAAACTGACCCCCACCTTCCAATAAATAAATAAACAGTTTGCAACCATGTTCCAGTATTTGACTAAGTATTTAAGGCAGGATTATTTGTCCTTCATTTGCCTTCACTGGTATTTAGCAAACTTTTGAAAAATAAAAATATGTCTTTAGCTTAATCCATCATCATTTAGATTTTAAATCTATGGATGACAACAAGGATACTTTTCTATCTAACATTTATTCTCTACTTCAATTACATATTCATATCTCTTATATGCAGCAAATAAATCCTCTAATACCTGTTTTCTGTAAACACACTTGCAGTCTTGTAAATTTCAAATAGACACTCAATAAAATGCCATCAGTCATTCTGTCCCCTGTCTAGAACGACTATACTTTACAGAAAAAAAAAAAAAATCATACTTTTGGCTCATATGTATAATAAATCATTTTTTTCTTCAGCAAAGTAGAAAATATCTAGGTTCATACACTTAATGATCTGGTCAATCCAGGCTGTTAAGTTCAATCTTTCAGATACTATCAAAAGTGTGTATAACATTATAGTTGATTTGCAGTTCGTGTAACATTTAATTACTACTCTAATTCATCTACTTATAAACATTCATTGCACATATTACTTTACTGCTATTATCTTAATGTGAATGGAATGTCAAAATCCTTACAATTAACCTACTTGCTGGAGCTGAACCAAATTACAAGTAAACCTCTTTTGTCCCTTTTCTTTTTTTTTAGTAAGTTCAACATTGACTTTATAGCAAGAACCATATTATGGAGAAGTACTTAAGAAATTTCCAGACAAGTCATGAATATGAGAGGAAAAAACTGAAGAGAACACTTGGTGGATTATACAATTTAGTAATCAAAATATATACTGCTACAGGTTTCAGCCATCCAACTTAGTTTAAGCTGATTATATTGATGCAAGTACTTTGTCAGGTACATGTTTTACCAACCTTAAAAGAGTACAACAGGCAGTGTCAACCAAGTGCAAAGGGAAACAACACCAGTACTGCCATTCCAGATAAATTTATACACAAATATATATCATTGCTATTATGTTAAACTGTCATATGTCCAAATTTGGCCAAATGCGTTTTTTTCAATATTTAATCTAGCTTGCAATAGCTGGTTCTTTTGGTCAAGCTATCGTATCTCCAGCTGCTTCAGATGCCAAGATATGAAAATTGTCAAAATGATTTAGCATTTTTCAAATGTAGTAAGTCCCACATACGACAGTTTTGCAAAAATATTTCTGACTGAAAATATCATACATGCATGGAGTTATGATTTTATGCACCCAACAAAGTATTATTGTCAAACTGAAACTGTTGCTAATGTAAAAAGAAATGGAATGGTGAAACTATTTTTTCGTTTTGGACTTATGACACTTTTGCATAATAGCAACAATATATAAACATATACACAGACATTAGAAAATGATAGAGGTGCACTTGCCCTTATTGATATCAAGAAGAGGTATAGAGACACTATTATGGAAAGCTGTTGACAGAAATAGAGTCTACAAGGTCATAAACAATATAAGATAGAGAATGTAACAAGACCAACAGGGGTTGTCACTTGTGCTGAAAATAGCTTGTGAAGTAGGTCATGCATTAAGCATTGAAACTGTCAGTCAGACAGTACATCTACAATGATTGGCATATAAGTATCCTGATTTAATGTTTCAAGGGCAAAAGAGATGTTCAAGAAAAGAAGCATCCAATTGAAGGAGCAAAATATGAAAATAAGAGGAAGAGTAACAGCACAATTAATTAGAAAGAGAATCAGAATAATGCAATTTGGATTTGTACCAGGACAAAGTACCACTGCTGCCCTCTTCCTAGTGAAACAAAACAGAAGTTCTCAGCAATGTACAGGCCACTATACCAAGTGTTCATTAACAAAAATAGATGGAGATGAATAGCATATGAGTATCATGGAAGCCATGTACAGGGGTGTTATTAGTAAGGTGAAAGTTAGCAAGAATTTAGTACAGAATTTAACATAGTTCTCGTAAGAAAGGAGCTAGAGATTGACTGCTGGGAGGAATTTCTCTATGCTGATGACTTAGTTCTCATAGGTAAATCAATTAAAGGTAAAGGTTAATAGTAGAGCAACAAATCCAGTGACCTGAAACTAAACTAGGAAAAGCAAAACGTCTCAGTAAAAAAGAATACAAGACTATGACATTCAGGAAGTGACTATGCCTGATATGAAAGAAAAGAGTAGGTAGGAATTCGATATTGTATATTTAATGTAAACTATGGGTGCAAAAGAGATGTAGTGGGATCACAGCAAAGGAAGACTTCATCTGTAATTAGTAATGAGAGCACTCAAAAACTTCAAATGCCCAGAAGATACCCTTGAAGTAGTTGATAACTTCTATGAAATCAAATTTACAGTGCAGATAGTTGCACTGAAGGTATAATAACTAGAGTATTAATGAGGAGGAAAAAGTTTGGAGGCTATTGTCTCTGCTGGCCACAAAAGATTTCTTTCTTCAAATGAAAGTTAGTCTGCATGCTCTGCTGGTTGTATATTATTGTGCTTGAGCAACGGAGCACAAAAAGAGTTGAGAAGAAACTCTCTATATACATTGAAGACTTAGCTGCTATGAGCATGTGTTACGTTTATAGAGAATGAAAGATGTGTAAAGAAGAGGAAGAAACTTGAAAGAGAAGATAAAAAAAGACATGGAAAGGAGTGATGAAAGCAGATTTGAGGAGGCTGACCCTATCAACAAAGAAAACATGTGATTGCAACAAGTGGTGAAATACTGTATTGAAGATTACATAACATGCTTCATTCAAAAGGATAGTTACTTGATACACTATACTCACTCTCTCTATGCTATCAGTCATCACACTCTTTCTCTTGTGACATTTGCCACTGATGTCCATCATTCGCTCTTATCAATGTCATCCACCACCGCTACTGCCAATCATTCTCCTTCCTTCTCTACCACCTTCTTGCTACAATCACCTCGGGTAGCATATACATATGTGTGTGTGCTCTTGTTTTAAGTACTTTCAGTTTTTTCTGTAATTTCAATGCATTTTTACGTGTGTGCATGTGTAATCATTTAACATCTATTATCCAATGCTGGCAAGGGTGGGATAGCCTGACGAGAATTCAACAAGGTGGAGGAACATGCTGTACTCTAGTGTCTGTTTTGGCATGGTTTATATGGCTGTCGGCTCTTTCTAATGCCAACCACTTTATGGAGTGTACTTGGTGATTTTTTTATGGTACCAGAACTAGTGATGTTGCCATGTAGTTTGCAAGACTAAAGAACATAAAGGGTCTCCATGAATGAAAGAATAAGAGAGAAAAAAACAATGATTCTAGATAAGATGACAAGAGAGACTAAAGTATGATTAAAGGAACTGATTTCTAGTTGTAAGAGTGCACTAGTGAAGAGAGTAACAGGGTATACATTATATACATAGAGAGGATATGTAAGGGACAGGAGAAAGGAAGAAAATATTGAGGATAGGTGTTGAGAAGCAAGAGCAGCTATGGGGAGAGTGCAGTAAGAGCAATAAGACTGGAGAAGTGGATGTGACATATATTTTTACACACACATGGCTGTGTGGTTAAGAAGTTTCCTTTGTGCTGGTGTGGTTTTAAGTTCAGAGCATGTGTGTTCTACCTTAATGGTGAACCTGAGGTTGACCAATGACTCATGATGAAACTGGTTGGCAGAAACTGGATGCAGGTGTTGTGTGTGAGAAAAACATGCACACAGAAAGGTGTGCATGTGTTTTTCTCTTCTCATTGCCTTAATGGCATATATGCACTGCATAAAAAACAATATGTTACCATCTATTACACAATGTCTTTGCTTTCCTTCTGCTGCAAAACATGCCTGGCTATTGGCCTGTTCATTGTTCAAAAGATTGTAGGTAATGGGAATATGTGACTGGAAGAGCATCAAGCCATACGAAAACTGCTCAATAAGTTTTGTCTGTTCCAAGCCAGTGCAGAAAAGTGAACATTAAAAGGATGATAATTGGAGAGAGAGAGAGAGAGAGAGAGAGAGAGAGAGAGAGAGAGAGAG
>NC_068982.1:37042017-37091294 GCF_001194135.2 Octopus bimaculoides | reverse complement strand
AGAGAGAGAGAGAGAGAGAGAGAGAGAGAGAGAGAGAGAGAGAGAGATTCAACTCATTTCAAAGTCAACAAGGCTGGCCTTCTCTATGATGTGAAGACAGAATTTTTTTTTTTTATGGAGCAGAAACCTAGCCTATGAATAGGGAATTTTAAAACAGGTTTGATGGTACACACACCAACTCATGAGATCAGAATATCTCAAGGTATGAGCACAAGACCAAAGAGGAGTTTTGGGGGCACATTTCATTCATCTCTACAATTGTTGCTCAACACATAGTAGTCTTTTTCTTGACTGGCCACTGCCATCATGCTGAACAACAAGACCATATCAGATGCTACATTTTGGAGACTTTCTAAAAGAGGGTGAATTACCAAAGTTAAGGAGATTCCTATTATAGCATTGTAAAGCACATTGCAACCACTTGAAGATGAATGTGTGTGCATGTGCATAAGTATCCTGCAAACTGATGTACACCTTCCATCTGACAAATTTTATTCAAAAGGGCCATAGTAGAAGATGTTATGTGGCAGGATCACAATTCAGAACCACATGTTTGCACACTGAACTACTCAGTCAGAGAGATCAAACTTTCACATTTGTAGTATGTTATAAATCAAACAACTGAAATTATGAAAAATGTATATGTACCAGTATTAAATTCCTAGAAATGAAACTTTATAAATTAGCAATTCTTTATTACGAGCCAAAAAAATTATAAAAGTCGAGGAATAATCTATTTATTAAATAGATTTCTGATTAGAGCCTACATATTTAAACTTCCGATGTGATACTTTCTATGTGGTATGTTTCCCAACAATCTATGACAATTACACAAATGATGTCCAAATTTTTTACTGGGGTCACGCAAAATATTCGTCAGAAAAATGGTGTTATATTTTCAGCTCTTTGATATTAAATACATATTTATATTCCCTATTAAAGTAATGATTTACATAATCCAGTTATATTGTTAGATCTTCAAATTATATTCCTAGAGAATAATAGATTAGGAAATGATAACTATATTTTGAAAAGTCAAGATGTAATTTCTCCTATTGTTATTAAAATATGCATTCCATTTTAAATCATTGATTGTGTGACAAGATGTTTATAATTTCTATTTATTAAATAATGATAATTATCATACACTTCATCAAGGACAGCTTTTCAAATCACAACTTATTTACAGTAAACAAAAGATAGCTCCTTTAGCTAGCTTGCTTCAATTACAAAACAATGGACAGCTGTTGTTGCTATTTATATTTTACTGTTCAGATCTAATAGCAAAATATTGTTTTATTACACAGAACTGTTTGAAGGAAACAAGATGGTTGGCAACATTTCAAATAGGTTAAATGAGTACAACTTTGTAGCTAGAAGTAAGTGTTAGTAAAAGCCACTAAGAGAAACGTTACATGAAATAATAAAAAAAAAGATAGAATTTACCTCATTGATGCAATATTCAATTAACAAAGAAAATGTCAACGATTCCAATGATAGTGTATTTACAGTATTCAAGTGAAAAGTTTAACTGTAAATCTCGCATTTTAAAATTATTGCCAAGATGATTCAATTCAGTTCTATTGTTTTAGCATAACAATACAACAAACATCAAATACGTGGAAATATTTAGATAATACACCTGTGCAAACTACTATTTTATATTCTATTAAGGAGATATTTAATATTTTTTTATATTCTGTTGAAGAGATATTTAATGCAAATGACCAACAAAATAATATTATTTTACACAAGATACGAGAAAGCTTTTATGGAGTTATTTGGTTTGCTAGAAATAGCAATCAAATCAGTCCTTTATCTATTGTTTTAAAAATGGAAGAAAACATGCAATAAAAAAGACAGAATGGCCCTGAGTGAAATACTTTTGATCATAGGTTTGCTCGATCAGAGCTTATATGAGGCTAAACAGTAACAGCATAATTTTACAAGCTCCATTGGAATTTCTAGGAAAGCTTTCTTTTAATTCAATGTTTATTTTATTCCTGCTTTCAGAAGAAAAATAAAAGGACAACTGTAAGATTATAGCTAAACTGACTTAGCAAAGAGTAAAAGTATAGATATGAACAAGTTAAGTACAACTGCATCATGGTAGAGTCATGGTAGATTAAAAAAAAAACATACATTTACTACTTTTATTAACTTAATTTTAATAAAATTGTTTTATCAGCTCAATATGAGCTGTTTTTAGCTTACAGGTTTAAATCTCAATCTAACCAAGAGTAAACTTGATTTTTTAGGCTTTTTATCCTACCATATTCACACAAACAGGATGCCATGTATCAGGAAGAGAACTAGAAGTTCTGTTGAACATGTTGGGTTATTTCCTAACCCTGAAGAAGGATTTCCTAAACTAAACGTAGATCTTTCTTCAAAGATAAGCCTGCTAAGTTGAGAACAGTGATATTAAGTATACTAGTAAGAGTAATTGTTATAACTCATTTAAAGCTCAACAGAAATAGAAGCTTTTTCAATTGATTCAATACAAAAATGTAGTGTCCAAATATTGAAGTAGTATCAATAGAAATTTAAAGAATTTGTCTCTACTTAGGATTATACTTTTGCTCGCATTTATGATGTTTATGTCAGAAGAAGATTTTTGGAAGATTTTATAAATATTCAGCTACAAGAAGGGGACAATATCCATAGTATTTTCATATTTTCTAAACCAAAGAGAATGCTGTTGCAGTTCAGGTTAGCGTTTCTTTTCATTTTAGAGGGGGTGGTTGCAACAGGAAACACATGAACAAATAAGAAATTCCAGAAAGATGCATTTTTGAAGAGGAAAATTATGCCACATGTTTAGTTTAGGCTATTGTAGATAAAGACATTTTAAAGATGATAGGAGGAGGAGCAAATGAATCTAGTTACATTTAGGAGAACAAGAGCTATTTTAATAGCACTAGAAGAGGCAAAGAAATGCAGTAGCTTGTATCATAGTGGTTGTAGCATGTTGGTGGCTGAGACTTCATCAATCAAGCAGGATTTCATGGTGGTAGTGGTGATGGTTAGGAGGGAGCTAGGGTGTTTTGTGTACATAGCAGTGGTGACTACCCAGATATCTGAGCAGTACTCCAGAGTGGAGAAATCATTTTTGCAATGGTGGCGAGGCATGGCGGTTACCAACTGATCAGGCGTGAAATCATTTCAGGCCTTGAAAATTATATGTAGTCTTTGTAAACCAGTACTGATAATATTAAAGACATGAGGCCACTACCAGAGATTAGATATTACTAAGCATTTGCAGCAACTTTGTGTTAGCAATGTATTATTCATTTGCTGTGGTGTGTAGTGCAAAACTATTTCTTTGATATTTAAACATGTTCTAGTATTGTAAAAGGACTAGGCTGTCATGTCTCCATTGGAGGAAGTTTTCAAGCTTCTATTTATAAAAGCTGTGCAAGTCTAGCATAAGGTGTCTCAGCTATATGTGGATGGTACCAGTATTCAAGGTTAGAGAGGAGTGACACCAACAGGAAAAATGTTGAATAAAAGATAGTCAAGACATTTGGCTTGAACATATTTTGAGAATTTGTGATGAATATGAAAAAACAGATGGTGTATAAGATGGTAATGAGAACAGCTACAAACATAAAAAACAAGATATTTGTAAAATTCATATAGTTAAAAGGATATAGGCCACAAAGTGATGTGTGTGTGTATGTATATCATCATCATCATGTAATGTCCATTTCCATGCTGCCATGGGTTGGATGTTTTGACAGGAGTTAGCAAATTGGAGAGCTGCACCAGGCTCCACATGTCTGGTTTGGCATGGCTTCTATGGCTGGATGTCCTTCTTAACACCAAACACTTTACAGAGTGTACTGGGTGCACTCACAAGGCATAAGTCAGCCTGAAGCTATAAAAGAAGTCAACTGCCCATGATGCTATGCAATGGAATCAGACTTGAGACCATGTAATTGTGAAGTGAACTTCTTAACTACACAGTCATGTCAACACATTTTCAGTACTGTGTATGTGTGTGCATGCATATGTAACTGAGTTACATACATGCAAGCCAATGTGAGACAAATTACACAATACAGAATAATGTGAATGGTAAAGGGTAAATCAGTTTGAGGTTAAAGTAGAAGGCACTTATCAAAGATACCATAAAGTGGGGCAGAACCCCAAACTATGTGACTGTGAATGCCAGTACATGTTTTTTTATCAGCTAATTAACTGTTAAAATGACTACATTAATGTCTGTCTAAAAGTACTGACAGTAATGCACTAAGGTGGTCTAGTATATCTATTTTCTTTCTACTTTAGGGGAGGGGGCTAGTTGATTATATCAACCCTAGTGCTCAACTGGCACTTATTTCATTGACCCCAAACGAATGAAAAGCGAAGTTGACCTCAACAGTATTTGAACTCAGAATGTAAAGCGAGAAGAAATGTTACTTAAGCAATTTGTCCAGCATGCTACTGATTCTGCTGCCTTGTTGCCAGAAGGTGGTTTAATGTATGAATTTCCATTTACCTACATAAATATATCAATCCATATCACCAACAACATAAGTCTTATGCATACTTTTTTCTATTGAAGTAGCATCAATAGAAATTTAAAGAATTTCCTTCTACTTAGGATTATACTTCTGCTTGCATTTATGATGTTTATGTCAAAAGAATATTTTTGGAAGATTTTATAAATATTCAGCTATAGGAAGGGGACAATATCCATAGTATTTTCATATTTTCTAAACCAAAGAGAATGGAAATATGACAGCCTAGTCCTTTTACAATACTAGAACATGTTTAAATATCAAGGAAATAGTTTTGCACTACACACCACAGCAAATGAATAATACATTGCTAACACAAAGTTGCTGCAAATGCTTAGTAATATCTAATCTCTGGTAGTGGCCTCATGTCTTCAGTATTATTAGTACTGGTTTACAAAGACTACATTTAGTTAAATAAGACTCATTAAGGCAGTATTCTATCACCAGATCTCCTTCTTATTGCCAAACTCTACCTATTTCCACGTAATGTATTTATATTCCAGTGGTCTTAAAATGACAAAATCAAAGTTACAGGATGAGCTTTTTACAGATGTAAACAGATACCATTGTCTCTGAGACAGTGCTACACAAAGACATGTGGAAAGCAAACATTTATGCATATGTATACACTCATGTATGTGTGTAGGTATATACACACACACAAACACAAAAATAAGCTTCCATATAGTTTCTGTCTATCAATGTCACTCACAAGTTATAGGTCAGTTACAACAAAAGACACTTGCTCAAGGTGCCAATATATGGTTACAAAGTGAATCCTGTATCCACATGGTCATGGTATGCCTGCATATATATGTTCAACATCAAATTCTTTCTGAACTTACAAGATTTTCAGAGTGAAATTTTCCACCTCTACTGGTAATTCAGTAAATAATTACTTAAATATGTCAGTGTTCTGAGCTCCTATTCAGTTCATATCAGCAAAAACTTCAGATTTCCTATGATAGCGTTGATGTGTGTGTGTATATATATATATATATATATATATATATATATATATGTATACACACACACACACTTTAGAAGCTAATTTTGTAAAAAGAAGTAACTTTTCTACCTACAATAGATGAATATCATGGAAGTAGACAATGACTATCAGTGTAATTGGTAGCGTTTTGAAATTTATCTGAAAATAACATAATTCCTGTCTTATTACAGGAGAAGCCAACTGAACTTTTAAAAAGATTTGTGAGCAATTTCAAGCAATTAACATTTGTGATTACAGAACAAAAGAAGTGATCTAACAGTAACAATTTAATGAATCCAATAATAGATAATTCTAAGCCAGACAGCTATTTAGTCACAACTTTCTTAATTCTAGAAACTAATAAAATCTTCATAAAAAAAAGCACAAAAAAATAAGATAATCTAATTAGAAGCAGGTTCAATCCCAAACCATAACTGAGATTTGTATTTAGGCATTCAATGCCTTTGTGTAATAATTGACAAGTAAATTAAGTGAACTGTAAAAGGACATATGCAGTAAAAATAAAGACTTGCGCAAACACCAATAAAGAATGAAGAGTAACTCAGAGAATATTGAAGGTAAACAAATTACATATGTCTGAACTGAAAGCTAGCAAGATTTGTATGGAGTTTGAAATAGGTAATGAGATATAAATAGCTCTAATCGAATAACAGATAGTACCAATAATAGAAACTGAATAACCAAATTAAATGGAATAATTCTGAAGAAATTACTGACATACATTTGTCTGTTAATGTAAGGAAATTCATGATTTTTTTTTTTTTTTGAATTGAAATAATTTACTAATCACTACTAATAATACTGTCTGGCATTTTTCATACACTATTAGAAATGGTAAGATGTGAAAAGTGTTACTTGAAGCATGACATATAACAAATCTAGCTTTAATGGACACTACAGTAAAAGTAAATATGTAGAAGTACTTGTATGAAAATGTTCAGAGCAAAGTAATACTTTTTAAATTTCTAATAGTTGCAAACTTGATGCCTACACTGCATTCATCAATAAAACTAAGTGATTAGATCTACAATAAACTGATGGGGAACAAACTTTAGGTAGTGCAAACCTTACAAGGAATTTAGAAGGAACTGTTAGAGCAGAGGTTCTCAGCTGAGGTCTATATAAGATTTTATTAAAATGTATGCACAGTAAATTGGTTGTACTTCTACAATACGCAACTCCTAACAATATTTAATTATAAAGTATAATAGGATTTTTTAAGCATCAACTGGTTATGAGGGTCAACCCAAATAAAAAGGAATCAAAGGGGTCCAGAAGTAAAAAAAAAAAGGGTTTGAGAATCATTGTGACAGAGTGAATGATCAAATCTGTTGACATACTGAATTTTAATAAAAGAAAAGTGACATAAGGTGGGGAGGCATGACTGTCATGATTGACAGACAGGCTGAAACTTTTCCTTTGTCACATGAGATAAAGATACACACTTCATGTCACCAAATAAAACCTACAGCAGAAAAAAATTTAATGATATTCTGCACCTTCTTTCAAATACATGACTTTCTGGCACATTCTTAGCACTAAAAAATATTTTGACCACAAGAAAAAGATTTGATTTCATGAAAGAGGAAAAATTCAAACAAATTTCTTCACAATTTGTTTCTCAATAAAATATTACTTGAATGATAATATTCTAAGCTATTTTCTAAAGTTTATCTTCATATTGTAATTGATTTAACAGTTATGCAATTGTTTAAAAATATTTTCAACCACACACTATATATTGGAATTGTGCATTCAAATAAAAGGTCTTACATAAATATAATCAGGTTTAGTAGGGAATTTGAAATCAATGGTACAAAATTAAAAGGGTTTATTAATGTAGATCATAGAGAAGAGAAAATTCAATCAAAGTGACATAACAATAGAAAAACCAGTGTAAATACTCAATTTGTGATAGAGAAAACAAGATATTTTAAACAATGTGTCTAACTCTTAAAATCTTAATGCAATTGATATTAGATAAATAAAAAAATTAAAAAAATGAAAGATGTCTACTTATAGGAATCAAATCCTGTAGCTGTCGTCTGGCACTGTTTGAGCTGCATCATTGAGCTTCTTTTTCTATTCTGTCTAGAATTTTGGTTGACAGTGTCCAATACTGATATATTAAACAGATCAGATCAGGTTTTAAAATGAACTTTGCTCTCTAACACACTTCTCTGTTGTTTATCATGCTAGAAAGAGCAGCCAAATTTTCCTCAGATCATACCTAACATTTTAAAAAGGACTATTGGCTAATGTATTCATAGATAAACAAAAGATAGATTGTCATTGTTGGAATTTTTTTAACCACAAGCCCATATGATCAAGATTAACCTGGAGATACAACAACACATTTCTCAAAAGTAAAACAATAGAGAAATATTACAAATATGATACAAGACTACATTTTTGTTTTGATGGAACAAAGGCATAGACAGTTTAATTAACTCAATAATATTGAAAGCATAAAAGAAATATCTGTTAAGAATCCATTTGTCAGTTAAATAGCAAGAGAACTCTGAAAGTTAAAAAAAGTTGTTAATGATGGAGGCAAAATAAATAAAATTGTATTAAAAGTAAAACAACCATAATATCTGAAATTTGAAATAATAAAAAGACCCAATATTGTTCTCCTTTAGAGGTGAAACCTAAGAATTTTATGAGATATAAAATCAATTAGGGTTTTTTTTAAAAGTATGTATAAAATAACTTAATAGTGCAAAAAGTATAAATATTCTTGAAGGTGTAATCAATCATTTGATAAAAGTCAAACATGTCACCTTTATAAGTACTTACATCTCTTTGAGTAGTTTCTTTTAAAACAAGTTCTAATCCATCTAGAGCAATGTGAAATTCTTCAACTCGACGTCGAAATTGGAACCAAAGGGGAACAGTCATGGATAAATTTGCTTTCCTTGTCTCTGCATTAGCTTTGATGTTATCTAACTGGAGCTGAAAATTTAAAAACAAAAATAAGTATATGATCAAAATAACTGAGAGTGATGAGCACCTGTGGACATGATCTTACAATAAGGTGAAGGTATAATAAAAAACATTTCCCTTTGTTTTATAATTTCTGGCTATAAATCAGGTCCTAGTCATACCTCACAAGATTGATAGTGTGGATAGCATACAATTAGTATCAAATATTCTAACATTACAGAAGCATTCAAAATTTACAAAATTCAATCCCATCTATGGACAGCATAGATTAAAAGAAAAGGGAGGTGTGGGTGAATAATATTTTTTGTTCAGTAGTTTAACAGCAGATGGATTAATATAATTTGAAAATTAAACACAAAAATTAAGTAGTAAGCTTAAATACATAAAATTAGTTGATACATATTTTCAGAGTAGCTCTAGATATAACTTAACCATTTAGCATTCAGTTTATTTTGTCAAGCATAATGTTTATTGGTTCGAATTAATCATACATTATCTCACTACTTCTAGATTTCAGTGCAATTATAGTACATTTTTACAATGACATTGTATGGTAAGTGTGAGAGGCCAAATTTGGTCAGTTTGAACATAAAAAACATGTGGAACATGTAGATGTGGTTGGTTTAAATGCTAAAGTGTTAAATTCTATAGAAATTATTAGGGGTCTCTGTGAACAGTCTTGGTATATTATTACTGATGGATACAAAATTATAAATATTGGTTTTAACTATGATGATAACCGAGCAATGCAAACAAAAATGTTGCAGTCCTTAATTACAATTAATATAGAAATACAAGAATTAATATACACAAAGCTTAGAATCCATTCAGTAAACTCAGCAAAGAATCTAGCACAATATGGTGTAACTGAAATGAGTTTCCATGTTCTCAAATGTGAAAAACCTTACAAACCTGTTGATTACAATTTCATTTTATATAGAATACAATGAAACTTAGCTTATAGTTAAGTGCACATAGAAAAATGAAATGTTCATACCAGTAACAAAGAAGTAGATAAAAACAAGAGAAACTAAAAAAATATTTGCATAAAATTGTGTGTCTATTAGTGCAAGATTTTTCCTATTGAAATGTATATAATAAATTGTAGAGTTTAAGTGACTAGTTAGGAGTTCAATTATATTTAGTAAGGACTGAATTTTAAATATTTCATTTTCTTAGCTAATGTGACTGGCAGTAAAGTGTAGGTAACTGAGATATATAAAAAATTTAAAAAAAAGGAAAAGGAAAAAAGAAATTAAATATGAAATTTTGGATGAACTAAAAACTTTAGTGACATCTTGCATTCAGATTATTTAAACAGAAGTATAAAATAGAGAAATGTTGACTCTTGAGAATAAAGAGAATAATATTAAAATGATAAAACGAATAAAATCAAGCACAAAAAATAGCTTACTATCAAACTTCCAAGACATCCATCTTCAGATTCTGCATTTTGTAAAAAGTCCATAACCAATACAACATCTGTGTATTATATGGCCAGACAGATTAGGACTTAGGCAAATTTAAGCATAACATAGAAGTGCAGAAATTGAAGTCCAAGACAGGTCATAGAAAAGAAGTTCCTAGAAGTGACCTTTTAACCTTCAGTAAATATGATACAGAACATATTTGATTCATTTAGTTTCTATTGTAAGAAATGAATTACAACCAAAAAAAGTTGATGGAACTGAATAACAATAGAATGGTTAGTATAGACTAGCACCTCAATTTTATGAATAAGATATATAAAGTTAAAAAAATAATTAGAGCCGAAGATTGACATATCTGAAACGTCAGGAAGTGAGTAAAATATTATTTGAGAAGAAGCAGTAATTTTATTGACCTTCACATGTAGCACTGAATGTCAGAAAAAGAAAAATATGAATAAAAGAAATGTGCATGAAGTAAACTTACAAGACATGAACCTTCTTAAGAGAAAATGGCCAATGAGATACAATAGCTGTAGTCAAAGCATTAGTCTACTGACCACATACTTATAAATTTAAAACTTACAGACAGCAATTATTGTCTTTTACCTCTGAGTAAATAAAGCAACAAAGAATACTGTAATAAGAAATTTGTAATGCTTCCAAAATTCATAAGAACTTAAGAGATTATTTCATAGGCATATAATTTTAGTTAGAATTTCAAAAGGCTAGAAAGTAAATTCACTGTTGCTGTACATTATCTTTATTATTAAGTAGATTTTTCAGTTAATTATTTCATTACTATTGTTTGAAGTACTACAATTGTTTGGATATATTATTTCACAAATAGCTAAAAACTATGCAATTTCATGTCCATGTATAAATAATAGCTATAATCAGAAAGATTTAAAGTAATTCCTTACATCAATATAAGAAACTGAGTGTAAACAGAAAGATTATGGATTGTAAAGTTATAAAATCTAAGATGCAATTTTACAAGGAAATGTTCCTTTTAAAGCTATTTACAAGAAAACGTTGCAAAGTCTGCCTCAAAATGATGTGGTTTCATGTTCAGAAGAAAACTGTTTATGATGCAATGCAGTGGCATCTTGAATGTCTTCTGTTATACCTTCAGACCAGTTAATGCCTTGTGAGTGAAACTGGTAGATAGAAACTGCATGAAAGCCCATTGTGTGTATATATCATCATCATCATCATTATCATTCAGCATCTGCTTTCCATGCTGGCATGGGTTAGGTGGTTTGACTGGAACTGGTAAGCTGGAGAGCTCCAAGTTCCAGTCAGATTTGGCATGGTTTCGGTGGCTGGATGCCCTTCCTAATGCCAATATATATATGTGTGTATATGCATACATAAAGAGTGTGGTGAATAAACTGTTGTCTAAATTATTCAAAAATGCTATAGCAACCGAGGTAGGCAGGTGCAGCCCACCCCAACCTTGGGGTTGGCTGGTGCCCATTCTCCTTTGCTATCATAAATACATACATACATACATACATGTGTGTGTATATATATATGAACTTCAAATCATGTGGTTGAGAAATAAAATTTCTCTGTTATTGCCACACCACTGCTGTTGTTACGTCTCATGACTGTATGAACCAAGTGGAATTCCTTTGAAGAGATTCTCTATGGCTGGATGCCTTTCCTGTTGCCAACTCTAAACTATTTTCAAGTAATGCAATATTTCTCCACAACCGGACAAAATTTAAAGGAAGATTGGAAGCAAAGGACATTGCTTGTATGATAGTGATGCATGAAATCAAGACAATGATACATGCACAGATATACATATACAACAAGCTTCTTTCAGTTTCCTTCCACAAAATCTATTCACAAAGCTTTAGTCAATCTGAAGATATAGAAGGTATTTGCCCAAGGTACACAGTGGGATTGAGCCCCAATTCATGTAGTTTGGGAAGTTAACCACACAACCACATACACTAGATATAAGCATACTTTATACACTTTTTTAAAAACTATTTCTCACCCATTTTCTCCATATTCTGCAATTTAGCATTTTGAAATACATACAACTGTAAAAGATTCAAATTATACATATACTAGTACACATTAAACTATACTGCTACAGGTTAAGCATCTGATAACATGATAGCTTATTGCCAGCAGGACCTGCCATAAACATGCTATTTGAAATAAAATATGTAATAAATTATGAAGAAGATGCTGATGGCAATGGTAATAATGATAGTGCTGCTAAAAAGGATGATGCCAAAGTTCAAAGTATCATGTGGAGCAAATCTAATTTTCCTTTCCAAATAAATATAAAAATCATGCAATTTCAAAGAATTTGAAAATGAATAACCAATCTCTTATATATTATATAAAAGGCAAATATTAAAATTGCTAGCAAATAATCTATTATATGTGCACAAATATGATAAAGTGAGGGGAAAACATGAGAGAAATAGAGCAATTTGTACCATATATATTAATAATATAAATTCAAGAGAATGTGAAAGCTGACGACTAAATTTAATTAGAATTATCACACACAAAAGGTCTGCTTTAATTGGCAATCATTCTATTCATAGCCTGTAATTGTTGAAGGGAGTGGATTATTCTAAATTAATTAAACGATGTCAAAAGATGAAAAACCTTGCATATTTACAAACCACTAATTAAGGCTATGAATTGTAGGCCTTACAGGCTCTAAGTACTTGTAAGCTTAGTTCAATACATTGTCATTAAAAGTATGGTTTTGAACATCATCATCATTATCATTTTTACATCCATCTCTTTTCTATGCAAGTATGGGCTGGATGAAGACTTGTTGAGACAGTATGCTATGGCCAGAGGCCCTTCCTGTTGCTATCCTGTACTCGTTTCCAAGTAAGGTATTTATTCCCTTGATTGCTCAATGGCCAGCATTAAACAATGACACCACTGATGAAACAGTGACATTATTTTATGCTAAAGCATGTAAACAATGTTAGGAAACAAATGGGATAACATACATGCATGTGCACATGAAACAGGCTTCTGCATAGTTTCCATTTGCTAATTTCCCTTGCAGAGCATCAGTCACTCCTGAAGCTGACCATGGTGTTACTTAATGAGAACAAACTCAAAACCATATGGTTGTAAAATAAACTATTTACTATACTGTTATGTCCACTTTGTTGAATAGCTTTTATTGCAAACGTATGCAGTTAGCTATAATTTCTTTTGGTGGTGGGGGAGGTGTTAAATTTTAGCAAAACATTTAAGGCATATATGGTTGATTAAAAAAATTTTTTTTTTTTAAATATTTCTTTGCTTTAACTGATCAATAGTTGAATATATTTAAACAAAGAAATTTGAAGTGCAATAAGCATTACATAAACTGTATTTTACCAATATGAATTAAAAATCATTAGCTATGTTTGAAAACAATGACATAACAGCTATGAAATCTTATTACATATGCAGCAGAAAGAAGAACTTACTGTCTTGAAATAAGGTCACTAACATTTAGAGTAGATTCTATAATCTTAACAATAAACAGCATCAAAAGTAGGCATATTCATAGAAAGAAATGGAATAATAGATTTAAAATATCTATATGTGAAACCAAACTTGGAGCAGTTTACCAAAAAATATTATACAGCACATACAGGAAGAAATACTACTGTATAGCAATTATTTCCTTAAGTTAAACAGAGAGACAAACATATTAATGTGTAATTGATTTCTAAGAATGAAGATGAAAATGAGTGGAAAGTCTTATCATAGTCTAAGGAGCTTGACTACAGACTTAATGGTCATGAGTTCAAACCTTAATACATCAGACATTTTTGTCTTGCCCTATACCCCATTGAAAAATGTACTTCATAGTTGAAAAGTTAGTGATAGAAAGTGCAGCCATAAAACAATTGTTTTGAGAGTTTGCAAGAGTTTCCATTTGCAGAGGCTAGCTGAGGTGGGGGTGGAGGAACAATACAAAACAAACAAACTCACCTATGTTAACATAAAAGAATATCTGCGAAAGCATAACTTACTCATTGCAAGACTAAGATGATGGATTAGTAGCCAAAAAAAACCACAAGTCTAAACCTTATTTAAATACATTACTTCGCCTGCAATAGTTTACTAAGTGGAAAATTTTCCATATTAAAGAAATGATGAAACATTCCAAATTATGCCATGTTATCATGCAATTGAAAGAAAAAAACACTACAATTATTATAATTATTAATTGAAGCTATATAGAATCATATTTTCAAAGCTCCCTGCTCACTGACAAAATGAACTCACTTTTATGTAATTTTCACTAAAAGAGAAACCACTCCCTTGGATTTTGATCTATTACACCATTACCATATATGATGATAAAAGTGTTATGCTGGATATCTAGTTGGTTAAGAATCACCATAATTCTTTGGTTCTTAGATGAGCACAAAAGGAAAGCAATACCAAACATTGTCTACTCCTTTGCATAACCTAGCTAGAATTTTTCAGTTTGTCCAAAATTCTTTATTAGTAATTTATTACTTAACATCATCAAATTACAAAGTTTTTTGTCTGGTCATTTGTAGTTCCAGATTTTGCTCACATTTAAAATGTATAAATATAACTGAACCTAGCCAACCCTAAAATTAAAAGTACACAGTTGAAAACAGACAGTCTTTAAATAGCTGTTGGCTACAAAATTACAATTTCATGCAAAAAAATAAAAAAAAAATTAAAAAAAAAAAGTACAGACACAATTGTATTGTGATTTTAATTAGGTACACTGAAAGACAATTGTCATCAGAAAATATACAACACACCAATTTTTAAAATTTTCTAAATAACAATTCAGACCATAAAGGAATTTACCTAATGTAAAGAGAAATTGAAAAAAGAAGAGAGTTACATATTTCAAAAGAAAGTGAGTTTAACTCAAAAATGTAGTCCTACAATAATAATCCGCAGTCTATATTTAACAGAGCATAATATATACTGCTAATTTTTCTTATCAGTATTCATTTGATTTTATACTTAGCATTTTAAAATATGAGGCACCATCAAAAATATTTCTAAGATTAGCACAGTTGTGTTCTATATACTTTACAAAAGTGTGTATATGTGAGGAGAGCCTATTATTGACTGTATGTAATCCCATCACCAACAAGAAACTTTCTTAAGAAAAAAAAGCCACATACAAATATCAATTCTTTTAAAAATAAAAAAGTAAGCAACAAAAGGTGTCTTTAGAACTAATACCGACAGTTTGTGACTATCTAATTGCAATCCTAATTGTCATCATTGTTGTGTTAGTTTTTCTTTTTCTTTTTTGCTAGGGAAAGTCTTAGAAACTGCAGTCAATTGTAAAAATGCAAACATTTGATACGACTGAGTTGTAAGTTTAGCAGATAGAGAAATTTGTAGATTAATCTTGCTAGGCAACTATCTTATATGTCATCTTACAAACATTGCTTATCGAAAGTAGTGCAAATGCTCTTTTGGCACTTGAATTTAGTACTCTGCGAGAAGAAACAAATTATTGTCTGATAACAAGGACTATCAATACAGAATGAATAACAGCCAGAAAAGGTAGGAAGATCTTACTAACAAGGATATCATACTAAAACAGAAGTGATTATATTAAGCAATAAAGTTGAGAAAAACTTATTAAACAAAGCTTCTTTTACTTTGCCAGTCAGTTTAAAAAGAGATTTACAGCTTCTATATATAACACAACTGGATGAGACAGATGATACCTCTCACTTGCAAAGCCTCCTTCATATTCTGGCAAAATAACTAAGTTTTTACCTGCCTAATAAACTTAAGCAGGTAACAAGCAAATCCAAAGATCCGCCCTTTGGTAATGTTACAGAGTTAACAAAAATAATTAAACATATCAGCTAAGAGACCAGGCAGAGCTATGCAAATGTTAGATACTTTGTAAATCATGGATGCAATAAATGAAGTAGAGGCATTATTAGATAGGTATAATTATATAGTTAGAGATATTTTATGTCATCCAAAGGCAGAGAAATACTACAAGTTAAAAGAAACAGGACTTTTCTCACTTTTTTAAAAATGTTCCATTATTGTTGACAAATTTCTTTTTTTGTTCATAGGAGGATCAAACTGATTGATGCTTGTATTAGAACTATCACTGGATTGCATAACAATAACACATGAGACTTAACGACTCGGCTTTTCACCAAGGTAGAAGCACCCAGTACACTCTGTAAAGTGGTTTGCATAGGGGAGAGGGGGGAATCCAACTGTGGAGACCATGCCAAAACAGACAGGAATCCTGTACAGCCCTTCAGCTGGTCAGCTTCTGTCAAACTGTCTAGCCCATACCAGCATGGAAAGAGGACGTTAAATGATGATGATTATGGGGGTGGTGGTTGCCCTTACATACAGGCTTGTCCCTTGCAAACCTCTCTAACTGAGCATGTCTAATCTTGTGGGCTTGTGAGTGCTGGTACCAAGTAAAAAGCACCCATGCTGGTGCTGTGTAAACGCACCCAGTACACTCTGTAAATTGGTTGGCTTTAGGAAGGCATTCAGCTGTAGGAAGCATACCAAAACAGACAGGGAGCCTAAACAGTCATTCAGCTGGTCAGCTTCTGTCAAACTGTTTAACCCACGCTAGCATGGGAAACAGACATTAAATGATGATGATGAATCACTACACATGAATACATCTAGTGCTAAGAAAAGACCAAATTCTAAGAATACTCTGTACAAAATCAAACTTATTCTGAATCCAGATATGTTATCGATCTCAGAAACTAGAATATAATAAAATTTATATCTACTGATTAGTCTAAATGATGATACTTGAAATCATGTAATACTATGAATTTGAAGTAAACCATGTAAAAATTCATATTATAATATGGCTACCAAGCATATTACTTCACTAATTCCATGTTATTTTAAAACTAAAATTGTTATGAGCTAATGAAATCTGTGAAGCCATTTGACTTTTTTTGCTTTCTAAATTTACTGAACCTGGAGAAAGGAAAGATGTCATGACCCTTTCAGGTCTCACTGAGATAGATGAGACTGATGCAATGTTCCATGGCACAACTGTGTTGTAGAGAGATGTTGGTGCTGCGTCTCTTTGTTCGTGGTCTAACTTGACACTATTTCTGAGTAAACAAAAGTTGATGATATGACCATAAACAGGACTTGAATCCTTATGTAGAAATTGAACTCAGAATACACAGAGTCAGAACAGATACTGAAAGGCATCACATCTGCTTCTCTAGCAATTCTGACTTGGAATGGCATTTTATGTCAAATCTGAAAGGATGAAAGCTAAAGTTGACCTTGGTAGGATTTTTACTCAGAGAGCACAGAGATCGAAATAGTGCAAAACATTCTATACTATGTTTTAGCAGCTCTGACAATTCACCTTATCTATTTATCTTTCTTACTATTTATCTATGTGTGTGAGTGTGTATTTACATACACACAGAATAATTCCACAATTCTCACCTACCAAATCCTACATACAAGTCATGGTCAACTCAAGGTTATGGTAGAAGTTACTTGCTTAAAGTGAGATCAAAACCAAAACCATGAAGCTGCGAAGCAAACTTCATATCAATACATTGTCATGAATTGATTACATTATTCTTCTGTTTGTGCTAAGTCAGAAACAAAACAAAAAAAAAAATCAGTATTAGTTTTACATCTATAAAATAAATTAAGCAATGTGGTATATAGCCAAACATAAAATCTTGACAGGATATTAAAAAAAAAAAATACTGAATTAGACTAGTCTGTAATTTTACTAAATTTATTCAAAATATAAGCCCTGAAAAAATTCATCTGAATCACAAAATCTACAAACTTTCTTTCATACTTCAACATTACTTTGCAAATAAAAGTCCAGATTGAATTGAAATTGATGAATACACATGAAACTGAATATTTAAAATCAAGACCAGTGTCACATAAGTTGCTCTAAACCCTTTATAAATAACAACCAATTAAAATGCTTCAAAAGAACATTCCACCATTTCCTTTTTTTTTTTTAAAGAACTAATAACAATACATCCAATAAAATCTTTACTAGACAAAGAAATACAAAGATGCAACACAGTAAATTATTGCCTGCATTGATCCTGTATCATCTCAAGCATACTAAGTTTTGATCTCATTATTTCAAATTAAGAGTAGCTGTCATAAGTATCTTCCAATTGCAGTTCATGGCACTTTTATTTTCCTCTACAGTTCACTGTTTATTCAAAACACATGTCCACACCAAAACAGCTGTGTTACTCTATCAAGTGCCGAGTCACTCTTGACTTACTTGCAATCAGTCTGCAAAAGAAGAAAATATTCTTTTCTACTCTAGGCACAAGGCCCGAAATTTTGGGGAGGGGGCCAGTCGATTAGATCCATCCCAGTACACAATTGGTGCTCAATTTATCGACCTCGAAAGGATGAAAGGCAAAGTCGACCTAAGCGGAATTTGAACTCAGAACGTAAAGACAGAAGAAACACTGCTAAGCATTTCGCCTGGCATGCTAACGTTTCTGCCAGCTCACCGCCTCAACAGAAGAAAATTTTAAACAACCAATGGATCATTTCTCTCCAGTTCCTATAGATCTTTCACATTCAATGTTCATGGCCAGGTAGTTTTACATGTCTTACAATTGGTTCATACAATTAGAATTTTGCAGTGAGAAAATCTGTATTGCAAACTGGAATAATAGCACCCTGAATTTATTCCATTCATTTCTTAAATTAACCTCAAAGATCTCACCATGAGAAAGTAATACACTTACTGCAGTCCTTATGTGATCACCAGGATGTTATTATAATAGTTTCAAAACATTGTCAAATATCATAATTCATAATATTGTTGTTAGTTCTTGTAAATACTTTAAAATGAAAATTCATGTTTGTCCATGTATTCCATACATTATATTCATACACTTCATGTGAAAATGAAAACAATCTGGTCAGAGTCACTATCTCAGTCAGAAATACAAACATATATGAAATATGAGAGAATAATATTCAAAACTAAATAGCTAGGATAGAGAAATGTGGTCTCATCTGCTAGGTACAAGTATCTTCCACTACTTAGAGTACTACATTAACATGACATTCTTCTAAGTAAAAATACAAAATTACAATATCATCACAATGTTGGACGGACAAATCAATGTTGGAGATTATTAAAGGGAACTTTAAAGATTTGATCATTCTAAAACGAATGTAGTTATTCTGACTGCAATTATATGAACAAAATAAAGCTTATAACTACACACACACAAAATAATTAGAAATAAAGACAAAGTAAACCCAGACATATTTCTAGTATTTGAGAGTGAAATACAGTAAATAGAATTTAGACAAAGATCTAAAGACTTCAGATCCATACAAGTTTATAAGCAAGGAAATAATTCTAGAATGAGAATCTATTATAGTTAACAAGCAGCTGTTGAGGTGCATTTCTTAAGCCTTTCTTTTATGTCTCTTGGATATATTGATATGAAAACAGATGTATAGTGTTCATTCTTCTAACAGAATTCAAAAGAAATATATTTGTTCATTAGAACTCTAAGAAATACCAAAAGAATTAACAGACATAATATTAAAGAAGAATCTAACCACAATAAGACAGCCTAAGCTATTTCTTCCAAAAGTATTATTACAAATGTCTGTAAGTAGCAGCATGGATGGTTTGTTTTAACCAGTGTGGATCAAATGGCTATGAGAAGAAACTGATATACTTTTAAATGAATAAATTTTAAAATTTAGCTCCTTGTTGAAAATCAAATACAAATAAAATGAAAAGTTTTGAAATCTAGAAAATTTTCTGAAACTTACTAAACAAAAGAAGGCATTAATACATGTTGGAAAAGAATGGTATATAGAGTATTAAAGAAGAAAAAATAGAAGCTAATGTTATGTTAAAGGGTTTCCCCCCAAAAGGAAATTCAAAAATAGTCATATTTAAAAATTTAATAATTTTTTGCAAAACCAAGGATGACTGTGCACATTGCACAGACAGAAAACTATCTCACTCTGCAAATAACAACTGGCTCTTCTAGCCATTTGCCAAGAGAGTTTCTACCAGCTTGCCAAATCCTCCAATCCACTACTCTTTAACTAATAAGGCTTTCACATTTGCTATTCACTTAAGAAAGCTTTCATATTTACTTCTCACTTTCCTCCCAACCCTACAAGCATGCACTAAACTAAACTCCTGAAAACACTCCAATACTCAGGTCATCTCCACATGCATTTAAGTGCAAAATCTGATGATTTCTCATCATGACAATCTCTCTACCATTAACTCCTATTCTCTCCAAACTCTGAAATTTTTGTCTCTACAAAATTTCATCCCAATTGACATACTACAAAATATTTAGTCTCTAAGACAGGCAACCTTTGGCTTTGCCAACTGCCAACATACTCTCGCTTCCAACACTTTAAAGATGAAAGAAACACTTGTTAGTAATCACTTCCTTTGCCACTCTGAATCCATCTCGCTGCACAATTCCTGTAGAATTTGAGAAGTGAGTTGCTCTCCTATGTCACTCCACAATAAGATTTCATTCTTGAGAAGTTTTACAAAAGTAATGCTATTGCACTTGAAATAATCGTAACCTTTGAATGTGTCTAGCATGAGAACCCCCAGCTTAAGTTGCCTGGTTATAGTTCCATCAAAGACTAGAAGTTTCTTGTTTAGACTATATCATTGCAGATGTGCCAATAGGAGTATCTTCTAAAAATACAATCAACTCTGGTATAATTCACAGTTTGGTTTTGTCTCTCACACTCTTCCTTCTGCACAACATCAGTCAGCTTGCTGTCACTTTTAACAACACTCATTCCTAATGTAGGCCCCCTTTACCTTCTGCCCACATATATCATTCTCAAACAATATAGACTAACAACCTGCTTCCATGAATCAAAACCTTAAAAACGTTTTCTAATAGGGATATGACAAACTATTCTACTTTAACAGCACAAAGACACAATCACTACAGGCATCAAAGAAACATTCTTGACTGTACCTTCCCAAAATCATACCAGAAGTTATTTCTCATAAAGATCAGTTTATGAAATAATCTCCGCATCCACAAACCAATGAACATTTCTAGGTGGTTGCTCAGCCTGCTAGAAACAGCAGACAAAGCCTCTTCAAATCACACTCTACTCTTTGAAATGAAAAGATGCATTAGATAACGCAATCCTAGATACATGCTAAAAAAGCGAGGAAGGTGACAGACAAAATTCTTTTGATGATAGGTCTGTTCATTCAGAGCTGACTTGGGGTTAAACAACAAACTCCTCTTCCTACCCAGATTTTTCTCCCAGACATCAAACTGCAGATGTTCAAACTAATTGTCAATTATATCAATCTCACCAGTCCAGGAGGGCTTGAAAAGGTTACAGGCACTACCTCTCCATTGATTAATTCTTAATTAATTAATAGTTTTAAAAAATGGTGGTAGCCACCTGAAGTTATTTTCACACTAGGCTTTCAAAATGTATTTCAGTCAAATATGAGGTTTCAGAAATGTCAAATATTGTTTTATAATTAATATCAATGAATCAAAAAAGAGAAGATAAAGAAACAAAATAGCTGCTTCTATCTTGGTTTTTCATAGCCAAATAAAAAATAATTTCTATTTTTGTAATTGCAAACACAAATAACTTTATGAGAGAAAACAATAAAAGTACAGGAAATAAGTGGTTGGAATTTTAACTTTAAATATACTACACATTTAGCCTTAAACTATGGTTTATCTAAATCAAGCTGAGAAGTATAATTCATCTTATTCCAGTGTAAGAAATCGTAATTACATACACACATTTTTTAGGCTCTGATTATGCAGAATAAAGGTAGATTTTATCAACAAGAAAAAACTAACAAAAACAAAAACGTAAGCACAAATTTAAATAAAATCCAAGCCAAATTATGAATGTACAGTGTTACAGAACTCATTCTAGAAATCAGTAAGAGGGCATAATGCCTGAGAAAGGAGTGCAGTGAGGGTGTGTGGATAATGCAGTGGATGTTAGCTTTGTGATAATGCATTTGCCATCTTGTCCATGGCATATAGTGCGAATAAGTTGTTTAGCAGAAGGCATGAAGTTTCTTTGTTTCTTATTTTCTTTTTCTTTTTACTTTTCATTTTGCTGTAAATATGTGTTTTTTTTTGTTTTGAATTGTATCTTAGTAAATATAAGTATAGAGTTTTGGGTGCTTACTATGAATTAAATAATTTCTGAAACTCAGTTCTATCCAACCAAAGTGCTAACTCTGTAATATTTGAATTACATAAAACATTCAGAAATATCTAAACTGATTAAGAAGCAAAAAAAAAAACCCCAAACAACATTGAACTCTATTGAACATTAGTCATCCCCAGGTTAAGCCCGATTGATCAGATCTATGATCAAAGACAAGCTAACAATGATTATCCAATCTGTTTTTCAGGTGCGCATGTGTGTGTATCGGGGGGGGGGGGGTTGTATATGATGTCATAGCCAATATGTCATTCCTTGTTTAAATTAGAGACCCTGCACTCTGTGTGGTAATGGTTAATAGAGTACTCTGACAAGATAAGTTGCCTTAGTTTGTATTAGCCACAGAAAACATCTTTTTTAACAGTTTAGTCAGAAGAAAGACAGCAGCCATGACCCTAAGAGTGGTGAAAAGAAAGGAGAAAAATCACTCCCGGGCTGGGGATTTGATCTGAATGGTTGCAACAGAATAGACTCCATTATAGACACCAAAAGGCCATACCTGGGTGTGAAACAAAGCTACAGATTACATCTACCACACAAGAACAGGAATGGCTGTGTTAGTTGTGGACATTACATAGTAATAGTGACAGAATATGAGTAAACAAAAGAGCCTCTACAGTCTCTCAACTCTCTAAGAATAGCAATGAAATCTTTCCTGCATCATCTTGAATAAATAAATATAAAAGACACACCAAACAATACCAGCATAAATACACAAACAGATGGAATGGTCATGAATGGAATACCCCATATGATACATCTAATAATTCAGGACTGACCTGAGGCTAAATAAAAACATGGGATGCATATGAACTGACAATCCTACTGAATTGGCAGCCAGCTGAAATTTTAAACATGTTGTAAGAAGTTGTTTTAACTCAAAATATTCTAGGCTATCTATATAAGAGAGGGCAAGAGAGGGGGAGAGAGAGAGAGAGATCCATGATCACATTCTTTAGGAATATATAACACTATACTATGTAACATATCCCTCTCTTCTTTTCAAAGATATAGAGTGTTAGCTAAGGAAGAGTCAAATAATTATATGGTGATTCTCTCACTGGCTAGTTGTTATTGTTTAGCCTTGTTTTGGTCTTGACTGAGCAAACTTTGATCAAATACATTCTAGTCTTGACCACTCCTTCTTCATAGGGGTATCTAGAACTACATTTCCTCAAATAACACCCTATCATTAAATAACAGTGTTATATGAGGAAAATTTGGCTGCCATCTACTTGGTAATGGATGTCTATTGCAGGCCAGCCATGTCTGTACATCTCTTGCTTCTGAACCAAAATCCAGATGAAGCACCAAGTGATCGCTCTTAACAGTTGGGTGGAGTTGATAGCCTTTGATTATAGCCTTCTTTTAATTAACTGATAAAATGAACTCAAAAATAATATGGGTATACATATAAAATAGGATTCATAAATCAGGTAAATTTTCATGGTTGCTATAAAATGATTTATTGTATAGTTGTATAAAATATAGTAACAAAGTTAAAAATAATTCACAATTGTAAAATCTAATTGCAACTTTTCTAACAATGTTTCTTGAATTGTTTTCTTTCTTCCTGACACTGACAACTTTACTATGTTTTTCTAGGTCTTCTTTTACCACTCAAAACAAATACTGATACTTGAATGTTGTTTTCTTAAGATATAAATAATTTAGTACAAAGTGCCATGCTTATTTTACCATGACTTGCTCCTAGGTAAATTTCTGTCTACTCTGCAAAATACTGTTTCATTTAATAGAATTGTTATAGATGTCATTCTTAGAAATCGACTGCACAAAATCTGTGTGGAACATAACCTTTCTACCAATGAATTACTGCAATTTAGAGTATAACATCACATGCTGCATATAAATTTATACTTCTGATATGTATGAGCAAGTTTTTGATCTGATGCACAATATATTTGAGAGAGAGAAAGAGAGAGACAGACAGATTCCTTTCTTCCTGACATCATGTAAACAAGTGTTACTAAATTTCAATCTTTTGTGAAAGACATGTCTGTCTATGCAGAAATAATACCTTTCTTAGAAACAAGTGAGGGTTGGTGACAGGGAGGGTATACTTCTATGAGAAACCTACCGATCTACCTTAACAAATTTTGTCTGACCCACACAAGCATGGAAAAGCGGACATTAAAACAACAAAATTATGATTAAAACTGTTTACACACACACAACTAGATGTCTGTTATAAATGTGAAAATAGATTGTATTTAAATTTTATATAATTAATTCATCAGCACTTAGTTTTCTTGCTCCACATATTTCAGACAGAGTTTACAAATAAGCCATCAACCAGCAGTAATTTAACTTTATAATGATGACACAAATGTTGAAAGATGTCTGTGACATAAGGTTTGGATGATTGCATTGGAATTACCATTTACCAGCAGGGTGATTGCTTGGACAGGCTTGGGTTTGATTTTTATGATACCTCTTTTGTGGCCAGATGGAAACTATTTTGCTGATACTACATTTCTTTTCAAGAATAGTCCTCATAGTAAGCAGAATGCACAACAGCCAGAAAAGCTGAACAAAACAATTCTGAACTTCATGAAATTATCCCTCCTTTTTTTTTAGAGTTACAAACATTTACTACAAAGTTTTCTTTTTCTTTTTCTAACTAAGGAGAAAATTACAATTAATTGAGAATTTTTTGCATCTTGTTCAGTACATCCCCTCTTATTTACCTAAAGTCAGGCCATTGGCCCGCTTGAGTTATTTATTTCCTACTGCTCTTTTTGTTTTTATCTATACAAATTACTACTTGCCCAAAGCTCTTTGTAAGTCATTTTCTATTTGTAAAACCTTTTGCCTTTCTGATGAGGTCTAATAGGATTGAAGTATGTTTACAGTTGACTCCCCACCATCTCAATGCTTGCAAATAAAGATCAGAATTCCATCTTGGCATGTATATAAATTTTGTGAGATTAATTCTCAAAGATTTGAAATTATTTCCTCTTTTCTTCACTAACAATTACTGCTAAGTTTTAGAGTTTTTTCTTGAACTAAGAGGGGAAATCTCAATTTATATGAGAATTTTGGGATTGCATCACTCAGCCTGTAACTTCTTAACTTACAAAACAAAATAAAATATTTTTGGTTTTCTTATTGAGCACTGCAGTAAAAATAAGAAACAATTATTATTTTGGTTTATTTGGCTCATTCAGTTCTCAGGTTTTTTTTTTCTTATTAGAGACAGATAAAGGCTCTAAATATTGGATAAAATGTATTTTTTCTGCTTCAAGCATAATTTAATTGTATCAGAAATCAACCCAGAAATGACAGTTAAGTTTACATTTTATCATTCATATTGCAAAGAACGCTAAAGCAATTTTCATGTAGGTGTGTTGATGTACCAGCATGTACGCTAGGAGCATGTGTATATGTTTACATAAACTATTCAGCTATCTTAAGATCATTAAGAAGACAGTCACTTGCATGTACCTGATAAACAAAACAGGATGCTAACAAGTGCAGAGAAACCCTGCCACCTCCTCCATAAGTTGAGGAAAGCAAGAGGAATAAGACAAATGAGATCACTTTTTTCATCCCAATCAGGGACAACAATTTTACAGAGCCAACAACATGAGATTTGATTTTGTCTTTTTGGTATTAACAGTACTGAATTTAAGAGTTCATGTTGATATCAGTTAGGAAATAGTTCATTATAAGAAGTTCAGAATGCATGATGCAGAGGAACATTAAAATGTCAAATATAAATATAACAAATCAGTACTACATACAAAAGATACATAAAGTTTAACTACATCAAAACAGGCAACTAATTTATGTGGATTTAGTGAATGTAAATGAAACAACTTATCCAGGTTTTAATAGTCTGCAAAATAACTAAAGCATTCTGACTCATTAAAAGTTAATTATGACTAAGAAGTATACATTATACACAAATACACATTAGTTTTCTTGATACATGTGTCTGTGTTTGTAGCATTAATGTAAGCATCACAAGAAAGGGAACATTGTATAAACTTCATGTGTCAATTTGAGATTATGTGTATAGAATATATAAAATACATGGCAATGAAACAACAAATTACTGATGTCACACAATAAAAAGAAAATAATAAATGATAAATTTCATGATTAGAACTTGTATTAAAAATTCAAATGATTAAAACAAGAAAAATGAACATAACATCTAAATTTTTGTTAGATGTTTGGTTCTTTATTTATAAAACTGATTTTTTTTAAAGTTAGTAAAATATCTACAAAATCAGGTAAAACAAAAGTGCAAGCAAGTAAAGGTGATTGAAATTGATGAAAAAGCTTTTAAGACACTGAAAAAGTTTGTAAGCTATATTTTGGGATCTAAAACACTTCCACATATATATCTAGTTTAGCCCATCAATTGTGTCTCCTAAAAACATGCAAATTGTGAAATTAAGCAATAGATTTTATTAGCTTTAGTTTGTTAAGTAAGAAATTGTGTACAGAACTCCTTTAATATGGATTTCCATAAAACATTTTGTAAATTTAGGACCAATTCAGTATAGAGTATCAAATGTAAAATCACTTTTTCCAAATACTTTTCAGTTTTAGGCACTTTGCAAATACAATTGTTTTGTTTTTAAATTCCTGTTTCCATGAACCATGTGCATTGAAAAGTGTTATATGATATAGGAAAACACATTCTTTAACATAATCTATTGTACAACTTTACCCTTCATCAATTTCCCTCTGTATTTTCAGCCAACATGCCAAGTAAAAATTTTGTCATTGCATCACTCATCTTTTTTCTACATTGTTAGTAAAGCTTTATAAAAGAATTAAAAAGTAAAATAACTGAAATAAATAATGAAGACAATAAATATTATTAATTACTGATTTTTTACCTGTAATTGGTCTCTCAGTCTCTTAACTTTCCTAATTTTCTCTTCATCATCTAGATGCTTTATAATGTAATTTCCTTTCTTAACTAGCTGGCTTACTTTAGGCACCAATGTATTAAGTTCTTCATCTACTTCCTAAAATAGAAGAAAAATTATTCAGACTAAAACATATTTCTTCAAAAGCATATAATTAAAAGTATGCTTTTATTTTGAGGAGAAGATGAAATAATGTTTTGAAATCTTTCATCTTATATTTTAAATAACAACTGCTAAAATAACCACAGTACTTTAGTTTTACAGAGAAGGATATATTTGATGTAATGTGACATTTCTGCATAAATGAAGCGAAATGGCTTCTATGAGGTGAAACCCCAGTTGCAAACTTGATTTGCCAGAAACTCTACATAGAAATTGACATTAGATTTCTCAATATATTTTTAATGGAGCTATTTCTTTGAAGCGATTTTGGCTAGATTCAAATTCATATCATGAAATATGAAGAGATCATTGCATAACTCAGTTCTAAAAAATCAATTACACAAGTCAGAATAGAAAACCCATATTACAAAAGAAATCTGTTTGAAATTGTGATGATAATTTATACTATAAGTGCAGTATTATAAGTGTCTAAGTGGCAATGGAGAGCAAGGTGAAAAAATGTGTGTAAGGAAAAAAAAAAAAAAAAATCCAACATAAGCTACATCTCATTTTGAAATTTAAATAAGTAAGAATAATATACTTCATTATAATTAATAAATCCTAAATGTGACTGGCAAAATAATAGGATTATGAATTAATTTAAGAAAGATTTAATGTAATTTTACAAAACAAACAATATGGGTTTTTTAAAATCAATTATATTCTTTTATTTCAATATCCATTTTGAATCCAGTCTAAAGAAAAGATTTATTAAATTTAAGACAAAATAAAACAAATTTTAAATCATATAACATAAAATTTAAATAGTTGAAAAAACTCAGTTATTTATATAATTATACTTTCTATAACTTTATATGATTTTGATACTGAACCTTACGATATGTAACCACAACTAGATCAGCAAAAATAATCACAAAGGAGTCAAGAAAATATACTGATACAAACTTATAAATAATAACGAGATGAAAAGTAAAAAATAACAAATAATAGGAAAGGATAGAAACAATCTTTGCGGAATCATCCAGACTTCTACATCTTGATCTTGGTAGCTAGCTTTATGACATTCACATTGAAAAGTGAATACATCAGCTACCAACTATCAAGTCATCCCATAAGTTCTGGCCGAATTTTAAATAAAGAAAACAAATGATCAAATGTTATACTTAATTGAAATTTAATCATCAATGTACTTTCCCTGATTATCTATGACTTCCTTCCATCTATTTACAAGCTTTTTAATCCCATCAATGTAAAACTCTTTGGGTTTCAAAGCGAAGAACTCTGAAATGTCAGTTTCAACCTCCTCCTGGCTTGCGAAAGTTATGTCTCCCAAATGATTCTGTAAACTACGAAACAAATGGTAGTCTGAAAGAGCAAGGTCGGGAGAATAAGGTGAATGAGGAACTTTTTCCCTACCAAGCTCTTCGATCTTCTGTGATGTGATTTTTGCAGTGTGGGGTCGTGCATTTTCCTGATAAAATATCACTCCTTTTTGATTCACTAAAACAGGTCTTTTTTTCTTCAAAGCTTGGTTCAAATGATATAATTGCTGACAGTAGACTTGAGCATTGATTGTTGCATTAGGTGGTAACAATTCAAAGAGAATTACTCCTTTGCAATCCCACCAGATAGAGAGAAGAACCTTTTTTCATGAAGTTCCCTTCTCGGTTGTGGTTGAGCTTTTTCCCTTTTACCAAGCCACTGTTTACGACGTTTAACATTTTGACAGAAGATCCATTTTTCGTCACCAGTCATAAGTCTATCTAAAAAGGGTGAAATGAGTTTGCAAGAATGGAGAAAAAAGCAGATGACAACTTGGGATTTGCGGTTGCTTTCAGACAATTCATAAGGCACCCATTTTCCAAGTTTAGGAACCTTTCCAAGTTGTTGAAGATGACGATGAACAGTTGTATGGTTTGAACTAAGCTTTATGGCCAATTCTTTAACGTATAATGCAGGATTTTCTTCAAGTAATACCTCAAGAAGCTTATCATCAAATTCAACTGGACGTCCAGTTCAATCTTCAGCTTCAAGGCTGAAATCTCCACTTCTGAATTTTGCAAACCATCTTCTGCAAGTTCTTTCATTCAAGCATTCTTTCCCATAAACTGAGTGTATGTTTCAAGTTGCTTCAGCTGCAGAGTTTCCTTTTTTGTCCTCATAAAGTATTATGTGCCTTAAATGCTCTTTGGAACTTCCATGTTAGAAAGGGTTTTAATCAAAGAAATTTTAATTCTATCATTCTGTAAAATAATATTTAATTAGTTTAAATGTACACAAATGCATAAAAATAATTATTAATTCCATTAGACATTCTAAAATACTATTAAATTTTATTCAATTTTAAAAAAGGTAAAATTGGTCAGAACTTATGGGATGACCTAATATTATCTTTTTTACGGACTCTGACCTCATCAACATCTTTGCAGTCAATTCTCACAAAATGCACCAAAATCAGTTCAAAGCATCTGGTGTCTATCCAGTAGCCATCAGACAATATGCTTTTTATCAGATTTTACTTCTATCCGATCATTTAATCTATCTATCTCAAGACATATTCTCCAAAACATGAAATTGTATACTTGTCCACATGGTAAATAAGTACTCAGATATATCACTAATAATTGATTCGGCATCCTTGAAGATGATTTTGTTAATCACTAATCCTTCACCAGTAACATTTTCATCAAGACTGGTATACACTCATCCACACATGCTGTCAATCTCTTCAGAGAATTTAAAATGGAGGCATTTCCATGCCAACCAGCTCAGCTGTTATACATCTCTTATCTCTTCTATTTTTTGCTCTGCCACCCTCCTTCACTATCTAAAATTAAAAAAAAAAATCATCAATCATATAAATAAGCTAGTCTGACTTCTTCAAAACTTTAAACTCAAGATATTTATGTCTAAAGTTACTAAAACACTTCTAGTCCTTTGAATATACTTTCTTAATCCTGCTTCCATCTCATTACCAGTCACCCTTTTCCCATCAACACTGTGCCTTGTTTTCTAATCAATACTACTAAATGTTATGCCCATTACTTCTCTAGAAGTACATTGAATTAATTAACAACAGTTCAAAATAAGCATTAACTGTGCTAACATTTATTCCTGTTTCTCTCAACTATATGACTCTGATAGCTTAGGAAGGCCTAAATAAACTACTTAACTAAACTATTTCTTCTGGGCTTCCTCCTTGCACTAATAATTACAAAAGTAAAATGAGTCTGTTGGAAATTGCTCTTTTTATAAGTATATTTTTTAAAGTTCAGGTAATGTTATATCATACAGAAACTTATTTAATTCAAAAGAGCATTGTTTTAGAATAGATCTTCCAGCCACCTTAACACAAATTTACAAATTTGGAACAGATGATGAAAATATTCAGAGCACAGAAGATAACTACAAGAAAATTTTAAACCCATGTCTAAAGTGAAAAAAAAAAAAAGGTATTTCTTCTTAGCAGGCTAAGTATTTTGTATTTTTTTAAAAATTGTAGTCAATTTACTCTGCTTACTTTCTTGTTGGCATGGTAACCAATAGTTATTTATATAAGCAAAGAGGTTTCCAAGTGTTTTCTCTTAAATCTATATAAAAAGTGATAATTAAATGTAATATTTTGGCATTATTCCACAAACACAAGATAGTAGATATTATTTGGGATCAAAAAAATAAATAAATAAATAAAATCTGATAAACAATTTTGAAAATGAACATAAATTATACACACTACTACTATCTTATTTACAATGGAAAATTCAGATTGTAAAAGTGTTCTTTTACTTATTTCTTATGAATTGAACTAGAAGTAGAAAGAGCATTTGGATATATGCCTTTCACAGCAAGAATTCCTTGATCTAATCGAATATTTTTTAAACAGTTCAAATTTACTTGAGTAACATATGTGTGTGTGTGTATGTGTGTGTGTGTATGTGTTTGTGTGTAAAACTGAGCGTATAAGCAACAGACTAACATATCAATATGAAATATTAAAATTGTTACCTAGGTGACCTAATTAGTAGTAGATGTTATAATAGTCAGAATAAAAATGTAAGAACAGATAAGAAAAATTTCACAGATCTGCTGGCAATGAAGGGTTTCTCCCAGCATGAAGGAAAGATCATATAATGGTTTTGTATTAAATGTGATGTTGCATGATAATGAGATGTGGGTCTTGTATACAGAGAAATTACAAAGGCCAGAAACAAATATACTCTGCCATATGTCTAGTGTTAGTGTGCATGAATGGCGACACAAATGAGCTGGAAGAAAAACTGGGTATAAGTGATATCAGATGTAGTGTGCAAAAGAGAAGACTGTCTTAGTATGGGCACCTGATGCATATGGAGGATAGAGAATTAAAAAAGTGCAGGGTGCTCAAATGAGCAAAGTCAATGGAAGAGGGAAACTCAAGATGATTAGGATGCAGTGGTGAAGACAAATTTCAGGAAGATGAGCCTTATGGAATTGGTAAGAATGGGCTATGATGACTATTAACACATAATACTGGAGGAAGATATGCCCTTTCATACAAGTATGCTAAAACAAAAGTTAAAAACAGTAGTAGTAACAGAGGAGAGGAAGTAAAAATGTGTGTGTGTGTGTGTGTGTGTGTATCTATATACCTATCTAATCTATATATTAGGTTGTTACATATGAAATGTCATATTTGAAAGGTAACAATAAAATGTTTCAGAAGTGCTAGAGAATTGATTTATTTAATCAAAGTATGACCCATGTTCATTTATGACGTTTACCCAATGTTTCTCTATGACATATATTCCATCTTTAAGAAAAAATTCATCTTTTGCTGTGATAAACTGTCCCAATGCTTTAATTACCTCTTCTCTATTTAAGAAGGTTTTATCGCTTATGAAAAGCTTAAAATACTTAAATAAGTGATAATCAGGAGGAGAGATATCAGGGGAATAGGAAGGATGTTGCAAAATCTCATGATCCAGGTTTTGCAACTTTTGGACCGTAGATTGAAGAGTGTGAGGATGTGCATTGTCGTGAAGCAAAATTGGGCAACCTCTATTCACTAGTCTGGGTTGTTTCTTTTTCAAATGTTCATGCATACAATCAATTTCCTGGCAATATGATGTTGCTGTTATTGTTTTTCCTTGTTGCAAAAATGAATAATGAATAACTCTCTTTGTAGACTACCATACAGTGACCACTAACATTTTAGGGTGCAATGGTAGGTTTGGGCATTGTTTAGATGACTCTCCTGCATCTAATCACTGTCCTGTTCTCCTGCTGTTGTCAAAGAGTATCCATTTCTTTGGAATCATCTCTGAACAGTTCTGATGTCAACAAAACCATTACCAAAGGCCCACTTGATATTCCGTAGAGCTTCTGTGGCAGAGTGACCCAGTTTGTACTCATACGAGAAAATCACTCAACATAGTTTGGTTGTTACCATTTTCACAAGGTCTGTGGGTACGAATTTTGTATACCAATATTATTGGGAAAGAAAAAGGGTCAAGATTAAATGCAAGGTATAGATAATTGAGTTTTTAAATGACTGAAATAACAATTAAAAATGTGATATTTCATGTGAAACAACCTAATATATCTTTTATATTTTCTTTTACTTGCTTCAGTCATTAGACTGTGGCTGGGGCACCACCCGGGAGAACTTTTTAGTCGAATGAATTGACACCAGTATTTATTTTATTGGTCTCTTTTGCTGAACCGCTAAGTCACAGGGACATAAACATACCAGCACCAGTTGTCAAGCAGTGGTGGGGGACAAACACAGACATACACATATACATATATGATAGGTTTCTTATTTCTTTATTGCCTACAAGGGGCTAAACACAGAGGAGACAAACAATATACAATAGGTTTCTTTCTACCAAATTCACTCACAAGGCTTTGGTCAGCTCAAGGCTACAGTAGAAGTCACTTGACAAAGGTGCCACACAGTGAGACTGAACCTGGAACTATGTGGTTTGGAAGCAAGCTTCTTAATACACACCCACGCATATATATAGGAGGATGCCCAAAACCTGGCAAGATGACGAGATGGTGTGAGGTCAGTTGCTATGGCATCGAGGTATATTTGACCATCCCCATTAACAGGGTCAAAACCTGGATTTAAAACACTGGATGATGATATATATATAATTCAATTTCATTTAATTAGTCAAGGAACTAAAGTCCCTTAACCCTTTCGTTATTGTATTTATTTTGAGATGGTCTGTGTTTCTTTCAGTTACTTTAAATATAACAAAGAATTTAGTAAAATAACTTAGTTATCATTCAGCTAGTGTTAGGAACATAAATTGTGACTAAGGTTTGGTGGAAGATTTTAATTCAAAACTTATGAAAACAAAACATTTGTACTCAGAGCCAGAGCCAGTTTCAGCTGGGTTGGTAACGAAAGGGTTAAGGGATGCGAGCATTCTAGTTCACTGGTTTATACCACCATTCAGAGAAAACCAAGCATATTAGTTTATCACCGAAACGTATAGATATATATCGAGAGCTGGGGTTGCTATTCAATATGTCTGTTAGGTCTACATTTGCAGCATCACCCACCTCTTTGATACCTTTCATCTCTATGTCATTCACCCTTTCTTCTTTTCACTCACTCTACCATGTTGCTCATATCATTAGCAATAATACTGGACTTACCTATATTTACCCCCTCCCACCAACAACCACCATCATCCTTATCACTTTACTTCTCTTTCCTGTCGTGATGCTTCTGTATAAAGGATAGTACCAAATGTACTTCAAATACTCTTTCTAGGTCACTTGTTAATGAAGAAGCAGCGGATACTTTAGTCTTGTCAAGAACATGATTACCTCTCTAATACTAGTGTCTCAATAAAATGCACCTCCATAAATTGGTGTTAGGAAGGGCATCCAGCTATAGAAACTAAGCCAAAATGAAATGTATGAACAAGACATGGTCACCTGATCTGTCTGGAAGGGCAGTAATTTTGAATAAGAACTATTTTTCAATGTAATGATCTGTCCAAACAATGCCAACAAAGAAAATAGATGTAAGATGGTGATAATGATAATTTCCATTACAATATATGAAGACAGACACACACAAAAAAAAAGGGTTATTTATTTTTTCTTTCAAACAGCCAGTATTTGATTCTTATGTATTGTGCAAGTTTTCTACACTTGAAGCTAACAGCATAAAAAATCATGTATGCATAATAAAAGGCATGCTGTTGACAACATGAAAGGGTAAAAAAACTAAAATCTTAGAAAATATCAAAATATAAAATATATTTCTATACATCAAAGGATAAAATAGATAGAAAGATCTGATGCTGCTAAGGTATTGTTACTTTTTAAACAATTTCTTAGTAAATGAAAGAGTATTACAAACGAATTTAGGACAAAGGTGATATAAACTAAGCTGATCAGAACGAAGCAGATAAATAATAAAATATATTTGTATCAAAGCAAAAGAAGTGTCTAAGATATTACATTAGTAAATTATAAAAACAGAAATAGATCCAAATACACAAAGAGAATAAAAATTCAGCATCAGCACATAACACTTAATTAGTGTTGTATTTCTTCAAACAGAGTTACGTAAATAAATTTTAACGCTGAAAAATCACTTGACCAGAATTGTTTAAGAGTGAGGTTACTTGTAAAGATGTAGTGTCATTTTTAATGGAAAGAAACAAATATATAATCACTCCATGGAACTTAGACATTGAATGAAGAGTAATCTATCTATCTGTGCGTATGTATATGTGTTAGTGTATGTGTGTGTGTGTGTGTATATATATACATACATATATATACATACAAATCCTTTTATTATTATTATTAGCTGGCAGAATTGTGAGTGCATCAGGCAAAATGTTTAATGGCATTTTATCCATCCTTATGTTCTGAAATCAAATTCTGCCAGGGTCAACTTTCAGGGTCGATGAATTAAGTACCAGTGAAACACTGGGGTCAATGTAATCGACTAGTCCCCTATCCCCAAATTTCAAGCCTTAGGCCTTTAGTAGAAAGGATTATTATTATTGTTATTATTTAAGATGTCACACAGTATCCAATATCGTGATGTTGACTTAAGATATTGTATCTACTAGGGGTTTGTACCGTCTGTCAAGTCACAACAAGAACCTCAGACATACAGTACTTTACACAATATATGTGCAGTTCCAAGTTAAGCTGATTTTTGCAATACACCTAGTTTGTAAGGTATTTCTATAGTTTCCAGATGTTATTTCAGGTTGGGTGGTATTGAAACCAATGCTCCGATGACAATAAGGACAACCTTTATGTTTGACTCTCATAGCTGCCACATCTTGGTGATCTCAATTCTCAGGTCTCCATAGGATGCCTGTTAACACTTTCCATAAGAGGTTAAGACAAGCAATGGATCAGTAATTGTCAACCTCATTGCCCTTTGATCTTTCATCAACAATGTTGTCTTTCCCCTCTACAATCCACTCCAGTACTGCACCACTCTGTAGGCAATTGTCTAATTGCAACTCAATTCACCTGTGTCAGCCTTGAATTCTGTCTGGTCCTGCCACTTTCTAGTTTGGCAATTTTGATACCTGTGCAATTACATCATCTGTTGTTATGTGCACATGGTCCTATTATGGAGCCTCTGGGTGATGGAGTTCGGATCTCACGGAATGAATTCACTTAGCACCGTGGTTGTGGGAAACCTTTTGCCCCAGATGTTATTCCAATACTGGTGGCTTTCCTCTGCTTCAGGAGGTATATTATCTTCTGTCTCTCCTCCTAAGCTCTTAAAAAACTGCCTCTGGTTATTTGATAATAACCTGTTTTGCTGGAACTGCAATATACGATCAGTGTAGCATTGCATCATTAATGTTTCTGTCTGCACATGTTGTTTGTTTAATTATTATTATTATCATTATTATTAAGGGGACGAGTTGGTAGAATTGTTAGAACATATAGAGCTGGAAGCAATACCACAAGATATTTTGTGACGTTTTGAGTTCAAATCCCACTGAAGTCAGATTAGCCTTTCATCCTTTTCATTTTAGCTGCTTGTGCAAAACAACATTTTGTGATATTTTTTCTTCTTTAATAGACACAGGCATGGCTGTGTGTTTAAGAAGTTTGCTTTCTAGCCACATGTTCTTGGTCTCAGTCCCACTACATGGCACTTTAGGCAAGTGCCTTCTACCATAGCTGCAGGCTGACCAACAACTTGAGAATGGATTTGATAGATGGAAACTGAAAGAAGTCCTTTGTGTGTGTGTGTGTGTGTGTGTGTGCATGAGTCCCCTTGTCCTGACATCATATGAATGCTGTAAATGACTGTCATTCATTTACAATATTCTGTAAAAACATGTCTAGCCATGTGGGAAAGTTACCTTGCTTGGAAACAGGTAAGGACTGGTAATGAGGACATCCTGCTGTAGAAACGTATACATACACACCACATGCACATATATATGTATAAAATCACACACACACTTTTAAGTTACTTTTGATAGTGTTTGTGTGTGCATATGCATGCAGAAGTGCATACACAGAAGACTATATGTTCTTTGAAATGGCTCCAGTTTAAGTCAGCAAAATTAAGCCCACAAAATAATACTGCGTTACTGTTGTAAGTAGTAACAGGGAAATAAAATTGACAAAAATATATAGATCAGCACTTCGCCTCAGCATATAAATTACTTTTGTGAAGCTAATTTTCAATTTCTTGAAATGATCTCCCCCTCCTCTTTGAGAGTTAATAAAAATGACCACAAGTGTTTCTTTTCTCCATCTGAGGGGAAAATTTCACGTGGGCATTTTGTGCACAAGTCAATCACTACACCAGCCATTCTTGATAAATATATCTTAGAAATGGATGGCTTGCCCTAGATATACTGCATACATTAAAGGACTCAACATGTTACAATGGGCAATAAGACATCCTATAATACTAAACTTTTATTTTTAAAAATTTCATGTACATTGTGCTCACCATTTCTTTTCTTTTCTAATACTGAATTACATTTTATGAAAGGTTAGTTAGAATAGTTTGAGTTGTATATATAACTATATTTCCAAACTGAAATAGTAATTTCCAGACCATCAGAATTAGCCTTGCAGAAATATAAAATACAATACCTTGACTTCAGCTGAAATAATATTTCACTGAGGTATTCTCAATTAATAAGTGGAAAGAATTAGAAAAGAATGAATGGGAATCAAATATATGTAAGTGCTCTTAGAGTCCTGTTATTCAAAGATTGTGCATTCACTTGGAAAAATATTCATTTTCATTGTACAAGAATGTTTCTATTCAATGTTTCTTTCCAAAGACATTCGTTTTTGTAACAATATACTTTAATTCAATTTTCAAAGATGCATAAAGATCATAATGAAATAGACTTTCTATAAAAAGAGAAGTTTATAACTATGTCTAGAGTTTTTAAAAAGCACAGTTTTCTGTCTATCACATTTTAAAATACAAATTTGAGATACAAATAAGATAGATTCAGACTTCAGAAACCTGAATAATTACAAATAAGTGTATCCATGTTTAAAAATGTGTTAATCTAGCCATCTCATACAGTCCTTGTCACAGGCACTGATAATTTAAAATAAACTCAAATAATTGCACACAGTGAATTCCGCCTTCAAAAACATAGCCTTTATAATACTCTATGTTTGCTTTCAGTTCAGATTTTGTGATAGCACTAACAAGAATTATCTAGCTATAATCTTATATGTGCACTTAATAAATTTCACAAAATACTGCTCAGACTATATATTGTATTTGAGCTTGCTTTCATGCATAATATTATAGTGCACAGAGAAATACAAGTGTGCAGAAACAGAATAGCAGAGAATTAAATACCTTACAGGATTTATTTTGCCTGCATTCTGAGTTAAGATCTTGGTTTCTAGCAATTATAAAATAACCACTAATAACCTAATGGTTAACATGGCAAAGACCAACATGCTAATTACTAACAGAGAGTACATACACCAGTGTTTTGCTCAATGTGTAGGAAGGGGGGGGGGCAGAAACTCAATACTCCATAATCAGTGCAAACAATGGGTAAACAAGATGCAGGGGGATCTCTGGCACTCTGACAGAGAACCAGGGCTTTTGATGTTCTAAATGTACAGTTGTAGCTAGCAGTAGGGGGCAGCTACGAAATGTAATCCATGAGGTAGTCAGACAGCTCACTTCTGAATACTGTTGATTGTTTGTTACCTAGGTGATCTAGTAATTAGTTCTGGGAGTGGCTGTAGTTAAGGCATAACTGCTAGAATAGGGAATGGTTAGTGGATGCTCAAGGAACTGCTGTTTTTGTTCTGACAAAGGATCTCCCCTCCACTCTCTCATTCTCCCTCAGTGTGAAAATCAAACAATATAAGACGAGTGATGCTGCATAACAGTAAGAGGCATTGTGTGGGAAATCTGAGGAGTGGAGAAGAGGATTTATTGGATGTGACTGAAACCATCCTCTTAAGAATATCCTACTACATCTCACACATATCCCAAACACACAGTACTAAACCTCCCAAGTGGTTCACTCATAGCTGCACTGTAGCAGTTCAGGAAAAAGATATGATCTATCATGCTTGGAGAAAATCGCTGTGTGGGTTTTATCCTGTACTATAACTTCTACAAGATAATTATCCAAACCATGAAGGGTGTCTTCATGCATTGTATAACATGGAAGCTCCTTTGCATCTCAGGCTACAGTCGATCATATTGGTTCCATGCCAGAAGGATCTGCAGCAACTTTCTTCAACTATAATGATTTTATAAGCAAGTATTTTATGGAAAATGCCTCCACATTTTCTGTCTGTTTTAGATGGAACTTCACACCACACACACTAGGTAAAATTCCCAAACTATCTTTCAACGTCACAAAGCTTACCAACATGCATACATACCTGCTAAGTACAAAAGTATCCCAGTCACTTCAAAACACTTCTTACTCTGTTAACAGAATTGGCAGAGCAAGAGGGATTTTCAACACCTCAGAGGTAATGAAGACAATCATTAGCAACAACATTCTCTGTACCTCTTTAACCACCTTCAATACATTTTTCATAAAGCCAGATCTACTGGAGACCAACTCTTTTCTTTCACTCAACATCAGCAAACTGACTGTCAGGATGCTCATGGAGCTTTCTCGAACAACATTCTATCAAGTTGGTGTGTCCCAGTGTTCTGCTTTGCTCCCCGCCACCCACTTACGCTCTTGCTCTTATATATCAACAACTCACTAGCTATCACCTTCAACAAAGCACACACCTATACAAATGATTCCACCATTCATTTCTCCCAAACATCTACATGCAGCCTAAACATCATGAACAGAGATGTCAAAAATTATCCTGTAATGAGATCACACTAACTTTTCTACTTTAACAGCACAGACACAATCACAATTCATATCAACAAAATATTGCCGCATCTCTTAACAGAATCATCACACAATTAGAAACCTCATTCTTGCTTCAAATACTGAACCTCACCAACCCTGAAAATCTCTTATGGCAAATAAATATCAACACAGTAAAAATTGCATCATAAAAAATGTCCTTCCTATTCAGAACTAGAAAATATTCCCCCACCTCCCATCATCACTTCTCACCAACAACTACAAACTTTACAAAGCCGAGAGAAATCTATATTAGAATACTGTTTCCACATCTAGGATACTGTTGCTGCTATGTGTTCAGACAACCAAGACTCCATCCACAGAAACATCACTCAACTGATAGGCATACACACTCCAACGACTGACCAGACATACTGTCACCTCTTAATGCATTTCTACCACTACTACAGTGGTTTCTTTTCCTTGAAACTGACTGTGCTAATCCACTTGGGCACTCCCGACTTATTTGTCATCTCTTCTCAGCACCCATCTGGAATCCATCACTCCCACAGACTACACTACCCACTACTTCTTTGCAGGATGTCATCCTTATTCTCTCTTTATATATGCTTTGTCCTGCTGCCATATGATTGAAATGTTAACTACATCAATCACAACCAGCCTCAGAGAGCTTGTGAAGGCTATGGAAACAGCTAGTTCCTCAAAACCAAGCCAATAATAAAAAGAAAAGGACAACTGTTGGTAGAGACCTGGTGATGCAAATGAGCAACAAGTACAGGATGAAAATGTGCTACATGTCAGTTGAGGAAGAGCAGTGGGGCGGACGCAAGTGAAGACAGATCTCAGGATGTTGGGCGTTTCAATGAGATAGTGAAAGTCTGAGATAAATGGTGGCATGCAAACACATCCAACCCATAAAAAACAAAATTTGATATTAAAACACTGATAAACACTGATAGAATAATGGATTAAGTAATAGCAATATTCAGCTATTCATAATAAAAAGGTTCTCTGCTTAATATATTTCTATATGTAGTTAACTGAGGAAAAAGAAAGAGAAAGTAAATGTGTATGTGTAATTCTGTATAACAGAAATGTATATACAGCAGTCAAGTGATAACAATGAATAACTAATAATATTTATAGGGCGTTAAAACTTATTTTAAATAGGCACGACAGCACTGCTGTGGTGACAAGGATTCAATATATATGACAAACATCATTAGCAAGGAAACTGAAAAAGAAATTACAGAATAACAGGTGATTTAAGTCATTTAAATACAATAATAATCTACATGTGGAGAAACAAAAGGTATGTGTGTGTGTGTGTGAGAGAGAGAGAGAGAGAGAGAGAGAGAGAGAGAGAGAGAGAGAGAGAGAGAGAGAGAGAGAGAGAGAGAGAGAGAGAGAGAGAGACTTTAATTGGTAAACAGCAAAAAGAACCCTGTCACTACATCTACCACTGAAAAAATTACATTTTGCCAATATCGGTAAGACTCGCATTTGGAAAAGGTTAGCAGTAGCACAGCAATGTTATGAATGTTAATAGAATTTTAAATATCTTTTCATCAATATTGATGCAGTGAACTTTTGCATAGCCATCTTTAACAATCTCAAGATTGTGCTTTCTGAATGATAGTAGCATACTGATGAATAGCAACATACAGATGGATAACAGCATTCTGGACATGTGATTTATTGAAGTTTCACCCAACTTATGCCAATAAACAATTACACAAACACTCAGGCTGTAAACAAGCTCTGAATAGGAATTTCTGAGTGAGGTAGGAAAAGAATATTAAAATACCCAGTATTTTCCTTAGATAGATATAGGAAATGCAACAAATCTTATTTATTGACATGGTCATTGGAATTTAACAGTTCATATAAATATTTTCTCAATATCGATTGAAAATGATTTCACTTATTTACATACATATATATATATATATATATATATATATATATATATATACATGCACACATGTATACATACATATATAGATATATACACACACAAACATATACTAAAGCACACATATATATATATGCATACACATAAACTTATGTACACACACAGATTGCTGAATATTTGTGTTTACCAACTGCTAAAAATAGTGCTTAATGTACACAATACATAACATAGAATCAGCTGAACAACTGGAAAAATATGAAACTTGAAATGATGACCTGAGAGAGAGAGGGGGAGGGAGAGAGAGAGGAAGAGAGAGAGGGAGGGAGAGAGAGAGAGAGGGAGGGAGAGAGAGAGAGAGGAGAGAGAGAAAGAGAGACGGTGGGGAAACAAGCCAATTTGAAAATATTATTCAGAGATGGTTTTATTTTTGATCCATTGATCTTGATAAGTTAAGAATCCAACTATCTTTTTATTCAAATGAGACTTTTCCAGTGTTTTTGTCACCAAACATACCTCTTTAAAATAGAGGACTGGGAAAAAAGTGCAGAAAAAAGAAACTAAAACATCATACACTATAAATATTGATATGTTTAAGTAAGCAAATGTGGCTTATTGAAAATAACAATTTGGCAAATATTCACTTATTTTCTGTTATTAAATCATGATAACTTGAAATATCTTACAATAGTGTTTCACTTTAGCAATACATCATAAAAACAGCCATATCATTTTATTGAAAATAAAATACGTCTACCAGCTTTTAAACGAAAAGAACATTCTGTTAAAATTTAACTCTAAGAAAATCTTGCAGCTGTAGCTTACAAAAGTCAAGGCTGATTTTAAAGCTTGCTAGTCATGAGAATAGAGTGTGCAAGAGATAATGAGAGACATCTGTTAGAGAAAAAAGGACTGCCAAGATACATATAGCTGCTGACAGAATATATTCCACAGCCTATTACTTGCTCTGTTCAATTCACTGAGTTAACGAAACATAAACAAACTATTCTAACCAAATATAAAAACGCTGACCTGAACATTTGGTCAACAGACCTTCATGTTATGATTGATGTCAGAATAAATGAATACAGCAATACCAATTCATATAAATTTGCAAGCAATATTTAACCTTTGTTAAAGATAGGTTGATGGCAACAAGTGCATAAATCTCTTTCTTTTGACTGAAAGAATTTTACTACTGCTTTCTCTTCATAAAGCATTCCACAGAGTATTGCTGAAACTATTGTCATATTTCAAAGATAGCCAGGCTCCTTATAAACCAAATCGAAAAATGCATCAAGTCTTCTATTCACATCTACTTATGTGGTTTTAGAGACAAGAACTGCATTAAACAGTGGCTTAACTTTTATTAGTGTTTTGATTACTTAATCAAACCTTCAACAATATGATCTCTCCAAACTGGGAAAAAGGCATTGATTCTGGAAAATAGTTCAAAACAACTACTGTGTATAATATAATTCGAATGATTGAGTTTAAATCAATTGCCTTAATACTATTGTGGCTAGTTGTTTAACCCAAAGAACTCACTTTTTGCTCTAAGCTGTATCAAGTGCAGTAAATTCAAATAGCATAAGATGAAGCATATCATCAAACAAAAGATGAAATAATCAGAAGAAAGAATAAGTAAACACAAGACTTCCAATACTATACAATTGTAAGCAATACTCGAAAAGTAAAACTTATGGCAATCCCCTGTACCAAATAGCACAATATCATATATATATTGTAATAAATAATTATTACAAGGAATACTTCTGGTATTGGCCAAAGTCCATGGGTAATCAGTTAAAGCAACTATAATTAATCTTAGTATTTAACTGATAGTAATTACATACACACTGAGCAGAGTGAATATGGAAGACAAAAAGAGAGAGTGCAGCAGATAAACATAGATGGAAAGAGAGTGAGAGAGACAGACAGAAAAAGATAGAGAAAGAGTCTGGTAGATAGGCAGATAGACAGAGACTAGCTTTCAAGACCACTGAAGTAAACAAAAGCAAGAAAAGAATTTTTAATAAATAATAAATATGGTAGAAGTCGTACACAAATTATTTAGCTAGAGACTGAAGATATTCTCAAAGACAGACAGCAAAACAAGTAATAAATGACTGCTATTTCTGGTATGCCAAGTAACCACATTCCTGCCATAAACAGACATACATAAAGACAGTCTTCTTTCTATAGAAAATAAGTAAAAGTATGATAATTGACACCATTTGGAACAGACAGAAAAAAAAAACAATAATATATCAATATCTACCTCTCTATAACAATAACTGTGTATGTGTGTGTGTGAGTGAGAGACAGAGTGAGAGAGAGAGAGAGAGAGAGAGAGAGAGAGAGAGAGAGAGAGAGTATGCATGTATGTACTGTACATCATCATCATTTTATGTCAACTTTCCATGCTGGCACGGGCTGGATGGGTTGCCACATTTGGAGTCAGCTTCTATTCAGAGGGATTGCTCACATAGATAAAAGAACTGCTTCTCACTCATGCATTTCATTTTTTACTACAAAAAGTGCACCCAGTACATTCTGTAAAGTGGTTAACGTTGGGAAAGGCATCCAGCTATAGAAACCAAGCCAAAATATGCAAGCACACACAGAGGGACTTCAGTATTTTTCTTCTCTCCCTCCTATATGAGCATATGTGTATGTACATGTGTGTGTGAGTGTGTTGTCTTTGTGCACACGTGTTTGTAATTAGAAATGTCTGTGAGTGTGTTTGAGATGTATGCCTTAGCTATATGTTGGATATTCTAAATATGTGAAGGAAACAAAATAGAGAAAATTAAAAAATTCTTTTAATAAAGAAATATACAATCTAAAAGCCGCACATCTAAATAGTACAAGGTGTTCAGGCTAAATTCGATGAGTTTTATGTCTCCTTCTTCAAGAATAGCTTGATGCATTGGTGGACAGTGACTGGTGTTAAGAAGCATAAAGGTTAAAGCATAAAGATTAAAGTTGTAGTTTACTGTTTACCTTATCATGATAATTTCTTGCAAGGTGTCAAAATGCCCACATTATAACTATTGCTCAATGCTCTATGGACATTGTAAAGGTTTTAAGACATGATGTGGACAGCAGGAACAGACATAGCAGGTGTTCCAACTGTCTGCATGCTGGAATTCATCCAACAACCAATGAATAGGGCTTTAGGCTCAATTCAGATGGCTATGTGAAGCTGCTGAAGATTGTGGTCAAACCTTGGCTGGAGAGGGTTGCAACTGAATAGCCATATGTGTGGCAGCAGGATTCAGCTCTTTGCCTCACCCTCAAAAAGAGTCAGAAGTTGTTGTTGGAGAATTTCTATTACTTTACCAGCCCCAGTTCTTGGCCTCTTAATTCTTTCAATTGTAATGCCATGTGTTGGATGCAGTTGAGAAAGACACCAACTGCACTGTCTAAAACACTAAGCCTATGCTAGTCATCAAGATCAAGGAAGTGTTCAAAGATCTCCCCAGAGACACACTGAAGAATGCATGTGCCAGATTCTGGAGCCATCTTGCAGCTGTGGTGAAAGCTGAGGGTAGTTACTTTGAGTAAACTTACCTCTCAGCTACAATCTTGTTGATATTTTTGATTTTTTAAAAATGCTTTTCTTTTTTTTCTTTTTTTATTTTGGAAGGGATATTGTATATTCTTTTCTTTTTATGCAAACTGTCAAATTTAACCCAAACACTCTGTATATATAAAAATGCTCACACAGAAAGATAGAGTTATTTGGTTCAATCACATCCCAACCATAAAGATAAATATGTACACACATAAATGCAAAGAGTTGATTTCTCTTTTTTTGAAAACTAAAAAAAAAAAAACTACAATTATTTATCTGAAAAGTTTCATGAAAAAAATGGATTGATCTCTATATAAACAAACACATATGTGCACATACACATACAAACATGCATGCAAACTGGCAGTCATTACATATATATATATATATATATATGTATGTATATGCATGTGTGTGTGTGCATGCAAGCACACATGCATACAGAGAGAAAGATAGGAACACATGTATATAGAGATAGATATGGATAAGTAAGTCTTGTGTAGAGGTATATATGTGAATGAAAGCACATATTTTCTATTGTCTGTTCTTTATCAAAGGAGAGAAGTTAGTTTTCCATGAAGAAACAAAACAAAACAAAAACAATCCTTCAGTTTTGAGGCTTCTAGGGCTCAGAAATACATTGAAACATATGTTAGGCAAAACTGCCAATGGTTTAGAGTGCATTTGTTGAAAAAAAATTTTATTGCCACAAAATACTGTTTTTGTGGAAATCACATAACATACAAACAGAAAGGCAGGCTTTGAAATTTTCTACTATAAAAATACACACATGCAAGCATGTGTGCATGTATGTGTTTATTTTTATAGCACCAAGATTCAAAGCATGCGTTTGTGTGTTATATGAGTTTAGCAGAAGCTGTACATTGTAGTATAAAATTTGTGTACTATGTGTACATGTCTGTTTCTATGTACACAAGTGTATATATGTATCAGTGCATGTAATACACACACACATGTATATTGTTGACAATATCAAATTTAGAAACTTAGCATGAAATAATTATTTTTGGGAATGGTGAATCTCGAAGCAGATAAAGCTAAATTATAGCACGTAAGCACTAGGCAAAAAAACACTTTGGATAGAAAAGACAAAACCTGTCCATATATATATATATATATATATATATATACATACATACACACACACAAACATATGCGTGCATTCATGTTCATATTTACACTAGTCAAAAAAAAAACAACCATTGTTGTTTATGTTGTGTTCCTGTAAGTCCCCATAATGTAGTAACTTCATAAATAAAGATCAATAAAATTGCTACCAGACTGAAATAAATAGTGGGGTAAATATGATCAAAGAAACCCTTGAAGACAGTGCCCCAGCATGGCCACAATCCAATAACTGAATCTAGAAAAAGAATAAATGAAATCCCCTGAAATAATCTATGTGAATGAAGTAATTTGAAATAATATTGATGAACTCAATATTGTCGTTTATATCAACCTTCCATTCATTAGAAACTATATTAGACGAATAAATGTAGACTCTCCTCATATCCATTTAAAATGAATTTTCCTAATCATGAATTTCTTTTATCTGCCACCCCCTCAATACAGTTATCTATATAAAGAGCAGTCTTCACTGAATTATGTTGGTTTGGCTCAATAGGCAATATATATGCTATGATCTACATATGTATTCCTTCTGAACATTCTTTGGTGTTAATCTTGAATGTACACATTAATCATGCACAGTGCATTGCTGGGATTGAATTCACAGTCTACACCTTTAAGGAATTCCTAATTTCTTAAATTCCAAAAATGATATACATGAATAATTCTAGCTCGTAATTTCAACATCAAAATCTTACGTATATTGAAATGAGAACCTCACATGATGCAATAAAAAACCAAGCCAAAATAATTGGTTGACAGTGAAACTTCTAAATATAAAAGAAAATAAAAATAAAAGCATATTCATAAAATTTTCAAAGATGAAAAATCCAAATGAGAAAAGTTTTGTTGCTAATAACTTTTATAATCCTTAATCTTTCAAATAGGAGAAATTTTAAGAAAAGCAGCAGGGGAGAAACTTCTTCACAATTTTTATATATATATATATATATATATATCATCATCATCATCATCATCGTTTAACGTCCGCTTTCCATGCTAGCATGGGTTGGACGATTTGACTGAGGACTGGTGAAACCGGATGGCAACACCAGGCTCCAGTCTGATATATATATATATAGTACTCAGCTAATTATCTTCATGTATCTTGATTATTTTCTACTTTTTATAAAAGAAATGAAACTTAACTACTTCACTTCATATTCTCTTTCACCTACAGCAAAAATCTATCCTCTCTCGAATGGATCTTCCCTATGAGCAAAATAATTCTGGCATTTATGCCAACTTTGAACTTTTCCTTTTAGTAAGTAGACTATGACAATTTTAAGATAAACATTTCACATATTTGAATATATATATATATATATATATATATATATATATATATAAAGCTTTCACAGTTATACCACTTTCAATGCTTTGAAAATCAACAGGAGTTACTGCAAAGAAATACAAATACCAACTTCTGTTAATTTGGACATGGATACAAAAAGTTTTCTTTTTAAATCAAACTGTTTCAAACTAAATCAATATTAATTTAATGAATAGAAACCTTTATAATGATAATAAAATCTAAGGAAGATGGTAATATATAATCTCAAGCAGATAGGAGACATATTAGTAAAGAAAGCTAGCTAACCTAACAAGTTGATATATAGTCACTTACAGAACACGTATTGGAAAAGAAATTAAAGCCAAAAATTTAGAAATAAAAAAGTTTACTGCTAAAAGATTTTTAAAAAGTAAACAATGGAATAAAAATGTTTTCTTTTCAAAATTATTCATGGGACTTTATAGACATATCTTGTTGCCTGAGAATTAAAATGCTGATGTAATGATTGTAGATATTAATGTTGAAGATAGATTCACTTCACAAGTGGATAAAAAAAAAATTCAAGTTTTTCAAACATTAAACATATAAGCCCTATCATTGGAAAGAATATACTAGACTGCAGATGTTTTTTATATTTGTGTATTCACAGGTAAAGAGCAGAAAAAAATTAACCCAAAACAACAATGACAAGATACACATGAAAGAAGGATATATTTATAATTCATTAACCAAATGCAGTAGTAGTATATGTTAGAGAATAAATAGTCTCTACATGATTTCTCAATTTGTTAGAAATTGCAGCCGAAGGTCTTTCAAATCACACCGTAACATTAAAAAGACATTGAATATTATGTTTTTAATATGTTACACTATACCTGGAGACCCTCCCCCACCCCATAATGGCCATAGCTGGAATTACTTTAATTATAGGTCTGCTTAGTCAGCCTGACCTAGAGATAAATAACAACATTAATGAATAGGCATGAAAGAGAAAAATGTCACTATCAATAATTGAAGAGAATCACAGCTATTAACCTTTTAATGCAATTTGTATAGATATTCACCAGAAAAACTTAGTACTGCTTTCATAACCTTTTACTTGTACTACATCCTAAGAAATGTGAAAAAGACATTAAAACTGATGAATATAAATCAATGAAAAACAGAAGTGAGTTAAATGAAATGGCTCAAGAAGGAATTGAAATTACATCATAAGCACAGTTTTCAAGGAACTTATCACCATTCTGCAGTACTTGTCAATATTGAAATGTATATTAAGGTAACTGTTACAGTGACTCATATAATAGATAAATAAACAAAAATTCAATGACAATACAAATGCTTTACCATACTTGAATAGAGTTATATCAAATATAGTATAAGGACTGTTCTAAAATCTATACATTATACAATTGATCCTCTTTACAAAGCAACATCAATAAAATAATACTTCTCATTTTCTTGATTTCAAATAAATTATTTTATTCTGAAATTTTCAGTTAACTTTTCTATAGATCTCAGTTTGATAAAAACAGCCATTCGGAAACAAGTTATTTTATACATGTCTTAAAATGAAAAAGTATAAAAAAAACAAAAACAAACTTTTTAAAAAAAAATCCTCTATTCTAATCAGGGATTATTTTACAGAAAGAGTAAATACATAAGGATATGACTCTATAATGTTTGTTAACTAACGAAAATCACAGACTGACACTGTTCAACAACAGATTTCTTCTTTCTTTGGATTGGTCAGAAGAAAGGGGATATACTCGCCAACAAAACTGCATAACTGAATAGTATTTTTTCTTCTTTAA
>NC_068982.1:37019302-37042007 GCF_001194135.2 Octopus bimaculoides | reverse complement strand
CATGATAAAATAAAATAACATGACGAACTAGATATTTCATAAACAGAAATAAATCTGATCTTTATGTTGAAAAGTTGTGGCTGATAGATCGATGAAAACCAATTCAATAGTGTAAGTAAATAAATATTCCAAGTACAGTTATCTACTAAAAATCAAACCAAAACACATTTTTAGAAGTTATCAATATTCAATAAAAAATAAAAAAGTTGAAAGAACATTTTAATCAGGAAAGATAGTTGAAGGAAAAAAATACTATCAATAAAGTGAGTGAGTGAGTGAGAGAGAGAGAGAGAGAGAGAGTAATATAGAAGGTAGAAAGTTTAGGATCCTTTAGAAAAAAAATTAAATAGTGATGATAATTTTCTTTGTTACAGATTAGCGAACCTACAAATAACTTCACCCTCCAATATTTTTCTACAGTTATCTCTGATCTTCTTGCTGTAAACATCATGAAAATGTATATAGAAATATTTGACAACTAACTGGTGCTTAATCTAAATTGAAAATAGATTTCAATTAGTTTTCTTTTGATAATTTTTATCTATAAACTTGAAGTATATTGAAAAATTTAATATACTGAACTGACACAAAGTAAAACTGAAATTAAAGTTCATCAAAAATTAAGTGGACTGATGTAAATAAAAAGAATGCATACCCTTATTTTCTTGTCAATTCTTTCATCAAAATCTTTAATCCTTAAGTGGCCTTGATTGATTACATTACTGTCAAAAACATCCAACAGCTGCCTTGCACGTTCACATTGATCTTCAAATTCTTCTTGACTTGTGACTGCAGCAGCACATAAAGGATCCCTGGTGAAAGTATCTGAGTTTACAGCAGGAACTTTGGAAATATCTCCAATGCCATCATGTTGTTGAAGAAAACTCTGTTTCTCCTAAAAATAATTGAACATATTTAATTAAAATCATTGATTTACTTATACACACACACAGATACACATAAATTGTTTTTCTTTTTTGTTCATTGGAATATTTTGAGTACATCATACATACACACACACACACACACACACAAAGAAAAAAATAGAAAAAATAAGATTCCAATGCAAAAAAACAAAAACAAAACAAAACAACAATTCAAAACCCCAGCAGTATGGTTAGTTGAAAAGAATGCTTTTCCTTCTAGGTACATGTTTTCAGAAAATATCAAATGTTTGGCTCACATTCTTTCATAATTAAAATCAATTTTGCTAACATCATTTCATAATTCTAAAAATAAATAAAATTTGAATATACATTTCATTGCCAGTTTCTGATAGTAAACGATATTCTTAGTTTTTAACACAGAATGATATTAACATTTTCTGAAACACAGATCATTGGCCTAAATTGCACTTGTCTAAGACTTGTTCACCATTTGGTAAGTTGCTGTCATCACTTACAGATTGAAATATATTTACAGAAAAGCAAGAATATAAAAACATTAAAAAAAATAAACTGTTGCTTTCAGAGTTGATAATATTTTTAATGAATAGAGAAGGGTAAGTAATTTAAATGTTATTTGAATGATTAACGTAAATTTGCATTTATGTAATATAAGTTTGGTGCAAAACAGAGTAAAATATTTTTGAAGACCGACTTTACATGAGCAGCAACTAATGTTAACTACTCATATCAACACTACCTAATCACCAGACATTGGAAATGGCAAAAATCATTCCTATTTTGAAATCTCAGCTCTGCAACTAAATCACCATCACACATAACTTCAACCTCTAATGTTTGACTTCAAAAATTCCATGATGACAAATCTCTCACTGACCAATCCACACATTTCTCTAACACACAGATTCAGCACACTACTCACAAAATTACCACACAAAAAAATTCACAACAGATAATAAAAATAAAAAAAAAAGGAAAGAAAGTATTATCCTAACTACCATTAACATCAGCAAAGCTTTTCAGCTATTCCCCAATGCTCACTTTTCTACAAAATGCTAAACATCTCTTTAAGAAGTAATACAAAACATTAACAAGCAATCTTTCAAGTGATAAGTTTATATAGTATACATATAAAACATCCAGGATTTGCAATGTCTTTAAGGAGTATTACAAGGAGCTTTCCGTACACCTTGTTTTAACCAATATCTACACTGACCTCCATGCCACCATAAATGTTCACAGTTTCATATGCAGATGACATTTTCCCACCATCCGTGAGATACTTCATACATACATATATCAGAACGAAACATGGCTACAAAATAATAGACCTACGAGTCATACATATATATACAGCTAGATACCACTCAGAGTACATCTAGACAACATTAAAGACACAAATGAATGAATGAATGCACTAATACAGTGCTCACAGGGACAAAATCTAGCAAACAATGTACAAACATTCAATCCATCATTGATTAAGCCAGGTTGTGACCTCTTCACAAAACTCTCCAATAAATTACAAAGAATACAAAACACTATATTTCACAACATCATAGGTTTCATATAGCTTATACTCATGGACCAAATACAACAGGAAACAAAATTATCATGAATTTTACATTTTAAAATTCATGTTTGATCACTAAACAAATCTGTAATCAGCTTTTGATTCCCAAGTATAGCAACATCACTTTTCTTCCAATCCTGATGAGAAAGGCAAAAATGTTTGCTCATTCCCTTTCCATATAAACTAAAGCTTCATACACAAAAATAGAACTTAAAAAGGGTCTAATTGCATAAGTTCTCATATAAAACAATGTTGTGTAAAAATTAATATTATATCAATGAAATTCATACACTTATAATTAAGTCATGTTGATTAATAAGAGTAGGACATAATAGTTTAAATTTTATTTTACCTCAAGTTTTAAATTCACGAGAGTGGAATTTCAAATTAATAGCAAACATTAGCGATAGATAAATATAACTAATCAACATTGTTTTAAAGAATACTAGTTGAAAATGATGTAAATATGCATATCTTTCTTCCTCCCCTTCTCCAAGTTTAACAGAAATATAAAAGTTAAATATTTTGCTGATTTCATGTCAACTGCAATCAGATTTCATTTCTGAATATTCATAAATTTCCAGTCCAGCAAATATCAAATGGTCAGAATTAAATTTAGTCATAACAAATTGGGAGTGAACACTATTATCTTTCATCATTCCGTTTTGTTATGTCTGCATGATTTCCCAATGTAAAGTTCTGAAAGATTGCCAAATCTACATGGTTGTTAAGTCTCAAGCATCTGTACTTACTAATAACAGTTCTTTCTAAATAAATCTCAGTTGAGATATCTTGTTATTTGTATATCTGCAGACACAAATGTTAAATATTTTCAATATACATATGCCTGGTATAACTGGTTTCATATTGTTGCTCTGAGTCTTACTTCCTTCTAGTTTTATTCCTACTGATACAACGTATCAGCTGTATTGTAAGAACAGATAAAAAATGGATTTAAAATCACCTAATCATTACTCAAAAAACTTCACACATTTTTGCAAGTGAAAATCTTTGAATATCTCATATATTTTATTACTTAGCTATGTTTTCTCCTCACTTTCTTAACATCTCTAGTTGTACTTTCATATGACCTCTATTTGTATTTTCATATCACCCAGCTTAAAATGATAACTATATGAAGATGAACAAGTTTTTAATCTTTCCAGATCAAATAAAACATTTGAATAAACCTTTTCTATAAGGAAAATAGTTTGGGAGATAAACTATATTTCAGATCTAGTACAGTGTTTTTTAAGTTCTCAAGCACCAATGGATAAACTGATGTTCAAATGAACTGTGCTTATCATAAAACACAAAATATAAATGAAAAGAAAAAAAAAAACAAGAAAATTGCAAGAAATCACTCATAAGAACTAAAAATCTCTTTTTAGAGTGAGAGACAAAGCCTGTTCTGTTACAGTAAAACTCAAAGATCTTTTTCTTTATTTTTATTAATATGTCTTAGCATAGGAGAAATTTAAAATTAACTCAAATCTTTTAATGTTATAAATATTGACTAACTTATCAGCTGTGCCAGTAGCACTGGTAGTAGCAATATTGGCTATTACCATCCCCATTACATCTAACACTGTCGTTCAGATATTAAAGCAATATAACAGCAGTACCATGTTATTTATATAACCATTTAGTGCCAACATGGCTGGGTGGATTGGTTGGTTTCTGTTGGAGTAATTTTCACAGCTGTGTACCTTTCTTACTGCTAACCACTCAAACATGAAAAATGGAACCCTGTTTTTGCAGTCAGGCCAAATGGAGCAAGTCGAGTTATGTATCAAGTTTAGAGACACAGTACATGATATAGTTCAGTACTTTAACTATGCAACCTGTGACGAATAGCAAAGTACATAACTTTATGTATTCAAGAAAATATTTTCAATCTGTATTTCATATGTAACACATGTATCTAATTTACAAACAAGAATCGGCTACGTTTATGTGTGACCTTAACCCTTTAGTATTTAAACCAGCTATACTCAGTCCAAATATTCTGTTTTATGTTTAAACTGGCAAGACCCAATCTCTCACACATACCCTACAATGCCATTCTAAAAATATACAATCACATCATCAAAATTTCAAAGCTACAAGTAATGCATGATTAATTCAAAACAATGTGGATAAATAAGCATTACAGTTGACAGAATAATCTGAATACAAAAGGGTTGAAGTACATAAAAATAGGAAACTGGGGGAAAATGCAAATTGTAGATGGAATCACTAAAATGCACGTATGATTAGATTTGTCTAGATGCAATAGCATCCAGCAAAGAGAAAGCATCAAAATATTTTTCAATTAAATCATAACAAAGTATTTTGCTACCACTTGTAGGCATGAATACCAAGGAACTACAATAAACCCTGCAAAATATCTAAAGAGTAAATGAGTCAGATTAAAATACTCAATGAAATTATAAAAATATCACATAAGTTCTCTACTACTTTTTACTAATATTTATGTCAAAAGATTTGCTATAAAAGCATCTAAAGCTGGAAGTTAATTTTTTTTTTTAAAAGGAAAGCTTTGATATGAACGCATATTTACTGTTGGTGTTCTGAAGCTATTTTGAAATGATTGATAAAGAAAAAAATGTATCTTCAATGTAACACAATGAACAAAGAGCCTTACACAAATAAAATTCTATAAAACAACAATAGTAGAACTAGAAAACTGAGAAAACTCCATCATCATCAACAGAAACATTGCTATTACAGTCATTGAGACAGGTTAATGAAGATAGTACAAGGGGTTTGACCTGGAAGAATTTGAACTTAGCACTTAGAGTCAACAAAGTAGATGTTATAAAAATATTTGCTACTGGTACTGATAATTCACAATCAGAAAACCATAAGTGATTTTTTTTTTTTATATATAAAATTAGGCATTCTTGGAAGGAATCAATCTATCTTGGTAAAAGATTATACAATTTTATACCATTTAACCACTTAAACTTTTGCATATAGAATTAAACCACAGTAAGTTAACACACAGACTGAACAATTTATCACAGTCTTAACTAGCAGTTTGTTTATTTATCTCCCCAGAATGAAGCTAGTTAAAGATAAAAATTAATAAAAATTATTCAAACTTACAACACAAAAAAAGTGAAAGGAAAATGGTTATTTTACCAAATATCTCCTATAAGAACAAAAGATATCTGCATGTATTTGTATTTCTGCTTTTGGTGGATTTATAAATTACATGCATGAGATGAACTGATGTTTACCAAAATATCTACGAAATTTTATTTGTTTCAAATAATCTCCAAGTTAGAATTTATTCATGAAGCAAAAACAGTACTGATCCTGCATGACCCAGAAAAAATATCATTTGTGAATGACTAAGTCTTATAAGTAGAACATTTCAAATGTCTGTTATTCCATAGAGTCTGTTTTCAACATTTTCCTTCATTTAGTAGTAAGTGAAACTACACAATCATAACAAAGAATTCTGTAATAAAGTTTAAATATTCATTTTCTACAATACAGAAATAATATTACCATATATACATTTCTAGGATTAGAGCTATTATCAGGCAGGTAATAACTCTAGTCATTGGAATGTAGATATACACCTTGCATAAAATTGACTATATAATTTATTTAAGTAGTATATATATGAAGAATTGTTACATCCAGACTAAAGATAGGTAATGTAGTGGCCTAAAATCAAAAGCCAATAAGCAAATATAGCAGAGACCAAAGAACAAATTTGCAGAATTGGGGGGAAATAACCTTACTAAAAAAAATGACTTAATTTTCAATAAATAAGAAAGAAATTAGAACTTGGTGCTATATGCTCAGTTCAATAAATCAATAGGTACAAACAGATTGGAGAGAGCTAGGATTTAGATGTACCAATTGAATGGTAAAAAAAAAAAGATAAACAATTAAAAAAAAAAAGGCAACAGCAAAGGTACCAAAAGGTTTGCCTAAAGATAGTTTCAGCTGCCTGGATGCTAGAGGAATTGGCATTAAAAAGCACAGTAGCAAATGCAGAGAAATGATATAAGAAGTTTAGGGTGCTGTTACATCTACTGGCAATAACAAGTTTTGTTTCTCTCTGCAAAATGTGAAAATGTAGTAAGTGGCATGCTGATTATAGGATAGGAGTGATAAATATTGGGGGGAAAAAATTAATGTTAAATATTAGAAAATGATAATGTTTATTACAAATTTAAAAGATTTTGAGTTCTTGATTAAACAAAAAGAAAAACATTTTTTCCAGCAATTTCTCCAAATGAGAGAAAAGAAAATTATATCACTTCTGAAGATCCATCTAAACATTATTTACAGGGCCACCAAGTCTATGAATGGGAAAAGGAAAAGATTCCTTAAACTGGGTATCTGGTCTGAATACCTATAACAGATAGGATTCACTAAAGGACTATATGGTAATGTTAAACTGGGCAACTGATAAGTTTATGACCAAGATAATAATGATGAGGGCCTGACATTGTATATATGCTGATAAGACAAATATATCTTTGTTCATTCAAGCTCAGATTTTCTACTAAAGCACCTGGTATCTGCTTTCTTTTTTTAGAAGGATCTTTTGCCTATTGTGTAATAGGGATTGAGCTGAACTCTATGCTTACGTCTCAACAGAATTATTTCTTAAAAGTATTTCAAACAAGAACTGAAACAGAGATGATCTTCCTCTTTGAATATACATTTAAGTATTCCTGCTATTGAACCTCATATGTAATGATATTTTTATAGCTATTTCTACTTAAAGGACAGTTTTATTACAATAAATTGAATTGTAAAATGAAGGGACTTCAATAACACTTATCCACTCAGACATTAACATTAAGTTATTGCTTAGATTAAATGAGAAATGGTAGTGATATGATCAATGGATCAATACTTCAAATCAATATTCTAATATTTTACTTTTATTTGCTTTATTTATTGGTTTGATGAATAATTCAATAGATGAAAACAAAACAAAACATAGATTCTCATAAAATACTTTTTTGTTTTCAACAACTTTTTTTTCTATTTTACAGAAGAACAACTTTCTTGAAAGCATTGCAGGTTAAAAATTTGTAATATACTTCTAAATATATATATTTTTTTTCAATATTCACAAATATATTAATTCCTTAAAGCAGAAATAATAAAATTACATACAGACATTCACACATTGTGTGTATGTCTATGTATGTTTATGAGATGAGGGTGGGTGAGTATAGAAGATAGTTAAAAAGCAAAACCAAAGAAATTGCTTTTTTTTAAAAATATATATGTAGCAAAAATTACAAAAAACAAAAAATATTTTTTATATGTAATCTTAGTTTAAATATTTGTAATTAAAAAAATATCAATTTGCTTTATATAAAAGGCAGAAATAACTATTTCATATGATGACAGTGGTGATTATCATAATAATGAATAAGTTTTAAAGATATATATATATATTATATAGTGTGACTCAGTAATTAATGAGGTAAATTCCAGGCATATAAATTAAAAGACTGAAAGTGGCAGTTTGTGCTCAATTAAAGCACATACTTTTCATTGCCTTAGTCAACCCAGTGGAAAATACCCTTACACTTTGATTCACAAAATATCCAACAGTAAAATACTTATGCAAACATCTAATTAAACACATGTAAAATTTATTCAGTTTTTATACATAGGGGTAAAGCAAGAGTAAATTTCAAAAGCATTTCAGACATTTTAAGGGAGATACACTCCTTCAACAAAAATCCAAATTACAAAATATTGCTCTTACTATTAGTAGTTTTATTTTCATTATTGCTTTTTGTATTAAGATGATGCAAAATCCTGAGATAGCAACATCTTGCACAGCTCCAAGGCACAACTTCAATTAAATTTTTTTTTTTTAAATATTCTTAAACTCTTTTACACTTTCATATTTTAAATGGTTTCAGTTATTGTCCTATGGCCACACAGAGACACTGCTATCAGGAGTTTTAGTTGATCATATAGATATCACTACGTATTTCAGAGTGATGCTTATTTTATCAGTCTCTATTTTTAAAACCACCAAGTTACAGAACATAAAAGGATAAAACATAATGCTTCTGTCTCCTAAAAGCTATTCTAGAAGACATATCACCAATGTCCCTTGCATTGAGATTGAGTTTGAAACCATGTTGTTGTAAAGTGAACTTCTGAACCACACTTCCATAATTACACCTATATATAGGTTAAATAGGTGGAGCCATGAATCTTTCAGATTCCTACATCAGACACATTGATGTGACAATTCTGTCATACAGCTCCCTAAAATGAAATGCCTCACCTACATATCAAAATATTAACTGCATTATATTTTCACTAGAACATTTATCATTGTTTCCAAGTAATATCTCACTCAGTTTAAGTATTATGGGTATCTTACCATTTGTAACACAGGTTCATGAATGAATTTAAACTTCAAGTGTGTAAATGTGTGTGTGTGTGTGTGTGTGTGTGTGTGTGCACATTGAGTTGTGCGTAAAATATGTATCTGAGGATAATCAGAAATTATACTGAGTGAAAGATAGTGCTAGTAAAATGTTAAGAGATCACTCTTGATACTGTGCTGACAGTTTACCAGTGCAACAATAATAGAAGAATTAATTAATTTAACATTCAATTGTCTAGCTACAATAGCATCCAGCAAAGAGAAAATAGATTCATAATTTTTGAAGTACTTTAAGATGAAACTCAAAAATTCTATTACTAATGTAGTTGGCCTACCGTCTTTGATACAAAATATTCTAAAATAGGAAATGATACAAAAGAAACTGTAGATTTTGTTGCTTATTCAAACCATCATCATCATCATTTGACGTCCGCTTTCCATGCTAGCATGGGTTGGACGATTTGAGTGAGGACTGGTGCAACCAGATGGCTACACCAGGCTCCAATCTGATTTGCAGAGTTTCTACAACTGGATGCCCTTCCTAATGCCAACCACTAAAAGTTAATGTCTAAGATATAATATACTACACAGCAAAACTTATTTTAATTTCTATTCTGACATATGGATAAGATAAATTTCTACATCATAACCCTCTAGATGATCCTTTTATGTGGTTTACAGCTCCTATCTTGAATTCAAAAGTTTTGTATTTTTTATCTTTTATTTTGTTCAGTGTTTTGACTGTGGCCACACTGGAAGATGACCCTGAAGGGTTTACTCAAATGAATCAACCCCAGTACTTATTCTATTGGTGTCTTTTCGCCAAACCATTAAGTTAAGGGGGCATTAACAAACCAACACACAGACACATGATTGGCTTTCTATCTACCAAATCCACTCACAAGGCTTTGGTTGACTTGAGTTATAGAGGAAGATACTTGCCCAACATGCTGTGCAGTTGGACTGAACCAAAGACTTTATAACTGGGAAGTAAACTTCTTATCACACAGCCATGCCTACTTATTTTTAACTTTCAACTGTGTTAATTAATAATGATTAACCATCACCCAAAATACTTAATCTTCCATTAATTATTTCCAAACATCATGGCCTCAACTTCCATCCATAGTATTTGCTAATATCTATTTCATTACTTATTCTTGTTATATGACCATAAACTTAGTTTCTCTCTGCATTGGCAACCATTCAACACTCATGAAAATAATGTTCTTTATCATCATTCTTAAAGAGTATATGATTAGAAAAGTCAAAAGTTATCAATGGATAAATGAAAATATAATCTTTCAAAATGGAAATCTATAAAACATATTAAAAAAAATCCCCCAAAACATAGCAACATATTAATAATGAAAGTGGTATGAAATAGGAAATCAAAATTGTATATTTTCAATTTATAGCGGAAATTATTCTAATTAGATATTTATAAAGACAAATTCCAGAAGTAATTACTAATTAAGTTAAATGCCTGACTTTCTTATTGTAAGTTTTGGTCTATCTCTGCTCAAGTTAGACAAACTTACAATTAATGAAAAAAAAAATCCTCACTATTCAAGATATTAACTGTCATCAATAACTTCAGTAGCCTTAAACACTGTCCTAAGAAGGAATAGTAATGGCAGGTGCAGAGGGTCAACTAGTGATTTCCTCAGAGAGCGACCACAACCAGAACTTATAAAAAATCAAACTGGACAGTGTGGTGGGGAACAAACTGCCACATTGCACTCGATGATAAATTACTGTTTTTGTAACTCGGTAGTGACATGGTATCCTTAAACTGCCTATATTTATAACATGTATTTCTTCATCCCACCAGTTACAAATTTTATATAGTTTACCTTTTGCACACAGAAAAAAAAAACTGTTTCATTCAAAGATAATAAAACCTCTGTGTCCAACCATTATACTTTTATTAGAGCCAACTAATTATACCATGTAATAATTCCAAAATGCCACTTAAGCAGTTAATCAGCTTTCCTTTACAGTTACTTTTGCTGCCAAATACTCTTATGCATCAGAAGTATGATAAATTGTATTTCTTTGTCTCATTTCTAGAAACCCTACAACACTTTTATGTGGAAGCATTTCCTACCAATTTCCTTCCAAGGAATATAGAATATCAGACACACACACACACAGAGTTTAGTAGGTCCTCTACAACTTTAATTTTAATCATTATGTTTTTTAAGACAAGCCTACTTTTCTATGTCATATATTTAGTCTGCAGTTCTTCAACAAATCATGCAAAGAAATTAAGGTAGTTTCAAACCATCTAAAGTAGAATCCACCACATTATGCAGCAAATCAAAAATGTTATTAAACCAACATAGAAACCCCTGTATGATTGCTTAATCTGCTAAAACAGCAGAAAAATGTTTCGCAAATCACACCTTATGGTTACAAAAGAGAAGAAAATTGAAGATACATCAACAAAGTAGTCTTAGATATACAAAAACAAATGGCTAAGGCTTGGGATGCTTTTGACCAGTGGTTTACTCGATCAAAGTTGTCTTGGGGCTAAACAACAACAACAACAACCACAAAAATAATCTGTGAACTCATTTAGTCCCTGAAACTACATGTCTATAACTACACAACCACTGAGATGCATAAATAACACTGAAAATGTGAAAGCATTCTAGAATCAGCACTTCACTTGCCTGGATCATGTAAACAAATTACATGTCCAGCTGTGAAACCAATTATTTTACTTGGCACAAATGCCCTGCTGCATTGATGATTATTGACAAATTCCAAGAAATTAAGAGTTGAACTATCTTCTGCTCTGACCACTACCTACAGACTTGATCGTACGAAAACAAATTAGGAAGCATCACAGGGAAAAGTGTACTGACCTTCACACAATATTCTATAGTACCAGATAGCTGGGATATAACATTAGAGTGCTGAACCTAAGCATTAACGTGGGCTTTCAATCATAAGTTTTCCTGAGCAATATTGATTTCTAACATAAGTACAGGGTAATATCAAACTATCCTTTTATATATATATATATATATATATATATATAAAACAATTCTTGTGTAACAACCATTTGCAATAAGTATTACCTCTTAACAAATTGCTATAACATTCATTTTTTTTTATTAAAAATAATATAACATCCATCTTATTTTGTAATCTTTCTTCAGCAATCCATAAATATTGGTTGAAAATTCACATATTTTTTCTTCTATTTTGAAATTTGTTTTCAAATTCTTGGATGAAGAAAGAAGTAAGTTTTTCTTTTAAACATTTAAAATTTTAAACTTGTATAATTTGAATTGTTTTGCCTATATGTTTTTGACAGTGTTACTGTTACACACACAAATATCTTAGGTTGTATTTAAAATAAAGTCATTTGACTAATTGGTAAATATCCAATCATAAATATGCTGGTTATTCTTTCTACTTCTCTACTACGCCTACAACAGCTTCTGCTTCCTCTGAACTACCAAGCTATGCGCCTAATCCACAAAGGCACATCCACAACACATGAGCTGTTTCTTCTTATCCTGATTGTGTCTCTTCTCAGATATTGCACTGAATATTTATCACAGATGAGTTGATGTATGCTGCATCCGAGAGGTAAGGTGGAGAGGAGCTTCAGCCAGGTTCCTCACAGACAAGACACATAGGTATAAAATCTTCTGGGAAGGTACTAATGATGGAGTAGGTGGTGTGGGCATACTTCTTGCAGAGAAATGGATGGATAAGATCATAGAGGTAGTCAGAGTGTGCAACAGAGTACTTAAGCTCAAGCTAGTCTTGCAGAATAGTATAGCTACAATTATATCTGCCTATGTCCCACAAGCAGGCCTACCAAATGAACAGAAGGACCACTTTTATGACATTGTTCTGCAGGCTACCGCAAAGATGAGTGACAATGACCTCATCTTCATGGCTGAGGATTTCAATGGGAACGTTGTACAGCAGCCTGATGTCTTCCATAGTGTTCATGAGGGCCATGGAATTGGTTCCCCAAAAAAGAGGGAACAAGGCTACTGGAGTTCTGTGATGCAAATACCCTTTTGATCTGCAACACCAACTTCAGGAAGCCAGACAGTGGGATGCATGGTTGCTCTTAAATACAAAGAACTTCCCTTGTGAAGAAGTACCCTGCAACATAGACTAGTCATTAGCAACTTTAGACTCCAAGCCAGAAGGATGCCAAGAAGCAGACCAATCTGGAAAAGAAGAATTTGGAAGCTTAAGGACCCTTCATATGGTCAGAGATTTAGGGACATCCTAATTGAGAAAATTGATGAGAGGGAGGAGCTACAAACTTGTGACATAGAGGGTAACTGGGAATTCCTGTGAGACAGCTTGCTGAGTGCCACAGACTAAATCTGTGGCTGGTGCAGAGTCCCTTCCGAACCTAGGGTAATGTGGTGGTGGAAGAATGAGGGCAGCAGGGAACTGTATCAGATAGCCAGAAGGGAAACTAGGAAACAGATGTATCTAGCCAAGGGAGAAGCTGAAAAGATGAAGTTTGCTTATGTTCAGCACTGTGAGGACCAAAGAACTGAGATATTTCAGATTGCAAGACAGTGTGTGAGAGAAAATTGTGACGTCATAAGAGAGAAATGTGTCTGCATGGATGATGGTGCACTTGCTTTTAATGAGTCTGCAAGGAAAGATATTGGTGTCATGCAAATTGACATACGTGCTGGTGGCATGTAAATGCACCCTGGTGTCACACAAATGGCACTCATGTCTGTGACACGTAAAAGCAACCATTACACTCTCAGAGTGGTTGGCGTTAGGAAGGGCATCCAACTGTAGAAGACCATGCCAAATCAGATTGGCGTCCAGTGCAGCCTTCCAACGTGCCAGCATGGACAACAAATGATGATGATGATGATTGTACTCCAGAATTGCAATCCTCTGGAATCTATTCCCTCCTCTCCCTCATTTTTTCTGGTTGACAGATCCACAGATGTTTACACTAAATATCGACTGCATTCATCATGCCAATCTGGGAAGGCTTGTGAAGGTCATCGACACTGCATTCCCTCATCTGGTTAACTTTATATATATATATAAATGAACAACTCCAAATTAACTTTTGAAGACGCTGTTCTGTGAAATATATTCTATAAATTATTTTTACATGCAACTATATTTATAATCATCCACAACCTATCATTAATGAATAATGACAGTATGAAGGGGAGGGGGGAATTTTAAATTATTAAATACTACTCGTTTCTCTTGTGCACACCCGCACATTGCACTGTCCCAGTCAAGTCTGTTGATATAAGCAACTGTTATCCCTGAGAAGGTTGTTTCATGTATCTCTCTGCTGATTATCACAGGGATTAATCTTCAAACTAATAATAGACAGGCAAGAAAGCAGCTCCTTGGTTATACAGTTTCTGTGGAAGGAGGTTTAGGAGGCTATAAATCAGCAGCCCTACATTAGGACTGCACCTCAAAACCATGGGTTAGGTAGAGGGAGATAGAAGCTAATTCCTATTTAGTACAGTTTTATGGTTGCAAGAGAGACATTAATAGTAAGTAACCACGAAATGCCAAGATAGGTTTGCTGTAGCATATAATCAGTTCTTGCACTAATTCTCATACACATTTCCACTAAGAGCTACTAATAAAATGATAATTTTTACTTGACTTCCCCACTACCAACTACAACCCATCAAACAATAAACATAACTGTAACCTAGAAATCTTTCACGGTATCTCTTTTTAATGAATATCACTAAAAATAAAAGAAACTTATTATTTAGAAATAGCATCACATGCATTCCTCAGCATGTTCTTTATAGCATCATATATCATTTTAAGATCTGACATTAATCCAGAAATCAAGTACACGCATCAACTAATAGAAATCTTTCCACATACTCAGCAGAAGTGAAATATCAAGGATATTCTTATAGTCTTAATTTTACTGTTTGATCAGCATTTTAGTTTGCAGTTATCCTCTCTGTTCTGAGAGAATTTAATTGTAAGATGTTGACTTTCTACATGCCATTCCAACTGAGAAGTTTATAGGAAGTTATTTGAAAGAAATTTGGCTACTACAGTGACAGTTGGGTGACTATAAAACATAATCTATTTTGTATATGTATTGTTTTGAAAGATAAACTAAACAATAATGAAGAAAAAATATATGTGAAAATTATCGTGTTATTTCTAGATCTAAGTGAAAATATGAATCTAAGATGTAGTATAAGAATCAATTATTTGTTACAGCAACCAAACTTTTCTTAGGTATTGTATGCTATATACCAACACTTCACTTTCTTTTAGTAAGTGTAACATCAGACAAAATTGATAGTATGACACTATTCTTATTATGCCTTCCATTAGATCAGAACAAACACTCTAAACCAACAAAACAACCAGTACAGACAGTGTCCCCTCCTTACTCTTTGAATATTGCACTGAAGAATTAACTCTTATAATATTATTACAGAAGAAAGAAGACTGGTAGGAACACTGAAGTAGATGACTTTACCAAAAGTGAAATTCACTGCTTTCACTTTATGGAACTAAATGAGTTTATTTTGCCAGCAAGAACTAATTAGGTAAATTAACAAGCGCTTGGTCAAGCTTAAAATCATTTTTAATCTGATATCTTTCTTATAACATATATTCTATATGCATGCAGAGTGTACATCATGATGGTGTGGCTGGATACATATATTCATGTGCTGTACTTCATTGCTTAATGCAGTCTACATAGGATCAACAACATTGTTTACAATGAAGTATTCTGAGTAATTGGCAACTTTGTTTCATAATCAAAATATTTTACATAATTAGTGGACTAAGTACATTTCTAGTAGTAAGGAGCATTTAAGGGAGAAAAAATATCTTTATTCTTCATGTATCACTTTTTTTTCTTTGATAAATTATATGATTTGCCACTTATACTAGAGGGTGACCTTCAGTTTAGAATAGACATGGGCAACCCTTTTTGACACATGGGCTGCATGACACAAGGCTCATCATCAGGTGGGACACACTACTAAAAATAATCAAGGTAATTTTTCATTAGGCACACAACTGAGAAAGATTGGCGAGCCACAGTTTACCCATGATAGTTTTGAACATCACTTTTGTTGTTAGTATCATTTTGTTTGGCAACCAACAATTCAATCTTTTTTCCTGCCTGGAATGACATTCTAAACTTAAGGACTGCCAAAATTAGTAATGCTAAAACAATGGCATCATTCGTAACAATTACTATTGATACATTAGTATCATCATCATCATCCCCATCTAAATGATTAACTTGCATTATTTAACTTTATATATGAAACTTCTCACACTCAGTTCAAGCAACAATGAACAACAAAGAATTGTAGATGATCTGATGCCATCACAGCCTCCCAAACAACAAAATTCTTAATTCAACCCCAAATACCACCAATGACAAGCAAGTTGTGTATTTATCTCACACTAACCCCCTCCCTCCCCTTGTGTGTGTGAATATACATGAGTGCACAGGCATACACACGTGTGTGTGCACTTGTATGTTTATAACAAAAACAAAATAGAACTACATAAAATAATTCATGAGAGCAACTGCTGAATGACATAAGTGAAAGTATGTTTTTAAATCATCAACAGCCAAATTAGTGTGCTTACTTTGATTAAAAAAAGAATTTGTTTCAAACTGCAGAAAATATATTAGCCATCTAAATTTCCTTGTCGTGTACATATGACTTGCTCCTACTCAATTATATTATGCCATTTTTGCTCTCTTTTTTCACCCACTTCTTAAAACCATATTGAAGGGTGTAGTAAGAGAAGAAAAAAGAAATATCAGAAAGTGGGGGGGACACACACATAAAGTAACCGTATATTGTGCATTTAACAGGAAGATTGGTTACACAGGATGAGGATGATGTTATTTTTCTAATAATGTTATATTTTTTAACTGATACATAGATATCCAACAACAATAAAACGAAAAGTATTGGAGCTGGCCCATTCATACTATACCATAAAAGTGTGAATGTGCAAAGAGTGAAATACGTGACAGTTTTAGCTGACTATGCTAATGACAGCAAAGTACCATTGTTGCTAATTTTCAAGAAAACTTGGCAAAGGAATAAACATCCAAATGGAATTCATGGAAATTTTTACGACAAGAAGTGGATTGATAATAAAAACATAAAGGTGTGGTTAGAAAAACATGGTCAAAGCATTCTGGTAGCTTGCTACAGAAAAATCAATTGCTTTTGTGGTACAGAGGCCTGAAAAATCAACATTGTAGCTTACTGAGATAACTTAGCCTTTTTATAAAAAAGAAAAAATAAGATTTAATGAACATCATTAAACTACATAAAAAAAAAGATATATATATATATATAAAACCATTTGATTAATTTCATTTGCCAGTTATTTACATTACATTTATAATAATATTCCAGATATATGGTAACATCTGGTGGCATGCAATATAAACAGAATTTTTTTTTTTTTAAATATAAAATTATTTACAAATGTTAACGAATGATTTATGTTAAGAAAATAAAATAAAACTTTTTGTGTAGGTATTTGGAAGGAATTATGTAAGGAAATTTTCAGAGAATATTCAAATTTTGAATAGCAATACTGATAATGATACTACAAAGTGAGCGGCTGACCTGAGTGAAAAATATAGCCTGCAGAAAACAGTGGTTTCAACAGTGTCCATATGATGAGTTAAAATATTTTTCTTAAAGTTGTCTTTACATATTTACAGTAAGTTTTGCACAACATAGCATCTTGCAAAGCATAGTATATAGTAATAAAATAAAAGTGCAATATTAGATTCTAGATTATTACTTCACCTGAGAATATTATCAAGATAAGAGCATCTACATATAAAAAGAGCATCTACATAAGTAACTCAGCCTATAAATAGAGTAGCAAAATTCCCTACAATTTTTTATATACAGCACATATTTTATGTCCTGAGATTCCAGATACCATGTACCATGATAATCACAAGAACGCTATAAGCAGAAAAGCTCAATAAATGTTGCATTTAATTTACAGAAGTGATGACATCTATCCAACAAAAACACTGTCCTGCTCTCTATTCCTGATGTATCTTTTCATTACATTCATGCATATTTCTAAATCACATACATAATATTGCATGCAATAATACAGTTAATTAAATTTATATTATTCACATTAGGCAAAAGCATACCTTCAATTTCAAAGAAATTTCTTCCCATCTTTGGTTAAGGTGTGTCAATTCTGGCTCTACCATTTTCTTGTATTGATTACTCTTTGTCATTAAAGAAATTGCAGAATCCCGTACGTCATCAACCTCAGAGCGTAAATGGTTTAACTCCATTTGAAGATTCTGATGAAACAAAACAAGATTAAATGCATCATACACAAAATATTTATTTATAATCATTGTTCTTTCATAAACACACACACTACATACAAATATATTTGTGATATGTGTGTATATTTGAGTTAATAAAAAACAAGGGAAAATATGCAATACAAAAGTAAAGTATAATTATTTAATGAAGTGCTACTTTTGTTAATTTTTTTTTTTTTGTGAGCAGTAACAATTACAAACCAGAGTGCTCTCAATCTGAGCACAATATTTATAAATTTTGTGTGTGTGTACATATGCACACACACTGATTAACCATACATGCAACAACAAAAGAAGTAGACTTCAATATCATTAGAATAGAGGAATATATTTAATATATTATCAAACAAGGATCAATTATATACAGCACTTGTGGCCTGCTGGAAAACCCCAAGTACTGCATGTGAGTGTTCCATGTTAGTATCATAATGTTAGAAGATTGAAGTTAAAATATGATTAGTATTAAAAAAATGAGATATTTTCTTTGAAGATAAGAGGGAGCTAATTTATTAGGAAGTTGTACAACAAATATATAAGGTACATTATTTTGAGGCTGGTTGGAATTTGAATTCATACAACAGGTACAGTATGAATAACAATTCTTTCTAACATTGGTAGAAGGCAGAAAATTTGGGTGCAGAGATCAGTTGATTAAACCAGACCCAACATTTGATTGGTACTTTATTTTACCAAACCTGAGAGAATGAAAGCAAAGATGACCTTGGTAGGATTTGAACTCAGAATACAATGAACCAAAAAAAATGCAATTAGGCATTTTGTCTGAGACATTTCTGCTAATCAACCACCCATAATTTATTACAAGGAAAAAGTTCATTAGTTATTCAAATTCAATCCATGCCAGCATAGAAAGCAGACATTAAATGATGATGAACAGAGACAATTTAAAGATTTATTATGTATAAGAAGATCCAGTGAGGACTTAATATATACAAAAATTTTGTTAAAATGATATATAAGCTCAGATGATTGCTATTATGAAGACAGATGATTGCTATTATTTTTCATACACACAAGAGAGAAAATAAACTGCATGGTGTTTACTTCTCTTAGGTTATCTATGTCAATGAAGTGGAAAAACATTATTATTAATGGCAACAACAACTGGGTTACACTAAGTGCTTTAGAAGAATGAAGTCCAGAAACTTTAAATAGTGAAGTTTATAAATGATGCTAGAGATATCTGTATCAATAAGTGTTTATTCTATCTTAGAATATAAGTATCAAAAGTGTTAAATAAAATCCTCACAACACAATTGCTATCCATAACTAGGCAACAGTCTTGCAACACTATGATCCTTACACTTAAGGAAAACAAAGAGATAAAATCCTAAAATTTGCTATAAACACAAAGTCTAACAAATTTTCATAATGGTTTTACATTTTGTAACATAGCTTTATACTGCAACCCCCAAAATTACACTTTCAGCTTCCTCTTTAAGGCCAAAGAATACTTTAGCTTTGACAAGTTTCTCACCAACTGGAAAGCTATAATAAGACCTGTGTAGTGATCACACTAAGATAGTGCAGCTGCAGCACAAACATTCTAGATAACATCCAAAATAAAGCCTTCCAATTGATTAGCAAAGACTGACTTACAAACATGTTGAAATTGCTAGCTTATTGACACACATCTTCCATTTACCATTTTACTGATGCAGCAATAGCTTCTGTTCTCATGAAATCACAATCTGCATATCATCTTTTTCTAAACCCACTTAAAGTACTCACTATCCTCCTCTCATCATTTAAGTTGTATTTCTCCAAGAACTTCAGTACTAAAATTTTTGTTTAAATTTCTTTATCTCCAGAACTTCAGGCCTCTCAAACTTTTTTTTTTTTTGGTCTATGTTGCTCTTATAGGTAGAAACTGCACAATTGCAAGCTGAATATCAACTGCATTGACCTTATCACAGAAGTGGTCTAAAAACATCATGAGTGCTACCCATTTTCAGAATTATATTCCTCCCATCCCTAAATTACCATCCTTTGTCAGAAATTTACAAATTAAGTAACCAAATTTAATTTAAATTTCAATAAATTTTATTTGATTGCAATTTCAAACATATATTATTTAAATATCGTTCTCTAAAAACTGTAAAGGGATAAAGAGAATTTGAAAAAGAGTAAGGTTATTTAAAACAATTTTAAAATTCTTTTATAAAAATTTTCACAAATAAATTGTACATTTATGTAATTTTTATATAAAATGGTAATGGTGGGAAACATAAGAACCATTAATATCAAACAACAATATAAACTGGGAAAAACATTTAAAAAATATTTTGAGAAACTATTTATGAAAATTGCAAACAATCTAAAAACATATTGATATTTTTTCAAAAAAAAAAAAAAAAAAAAACCCTATACTTTTCTGAAATTCAATTCATATTGAATTTTCTTTAGAAATGTTAATCTTTTATTTGATACAAATCTTTTTTAATAAATTTCAGGAAAGAAGGAAAAAAAGAAAAACTTTCTAGCACTCATGGATTTGTACTATGAGAGTAGGTACAAATTGAAGCAGATATTCAATATGCCTTTGGTCACATACAGAGCAAAGAAGTTCAACCATTCCAAGTCAGTACTCGCGATTTTGTTTTTGGATAAACTACCTTGTTATTTTAAAACTGGTGTGCACTTTCAATAGATCCAGATTTTTAAAATGTGTTGTGTAGTCAGATCGAAGAGATCTCTTCTAAAATGCTTAAAATATTGATAGCCAGCTTACTCTCAAGTAGCCCGCTATAGCAGTACTGATTAACGGAACACTAATGAATTTCCCAATGCTCCTGCTGCAAACCCATAGGTATTAACAGGTAAGTCGATTGAACTATTGCATGTTTAATGTCTCTGTTGAGGATGCAGTTCAATGACATATAGAATTGACCATTGAACTGGTACTGTGATACATTGACAATGTTGTTACTTCAACTACATTTTTTTTTCTTTCTCTCTCTTTCTTTTCCTGTGCATCAGTGTTAAACTGCCAAATTAAGATTTTCAAAACCTAGTATCATGCAATCATTGTTACAGACATGATTAAACTCACAAGATAGAGTGGAAGTTTCAAAAGGCAGGCATATGATTTGTATCAAATTAACTATGAAATTGATATTGTCTTCACAAGAAAAGAAGATACATCTCACATGTTACACTTCTACCTTTATCATTCTAAAAACCTTTAATACAAGATGCTTACTTTATTCTGGTTTCTATCTCGCAGTAATTATTATTGTTTTTGGCTTAGTTGCTCTAAGCTTTTAAAACCACTCTAACTATTCTATTAAAAGTAGTCAAATCACAATTCTATGTTCCATAAATGCTAACCTTTTTATATCTTTATTACCATTTTAGTTGCTCGCTTCAATATGAATTTATGTGACTTTCCCTTGTAACATTTTCAATCTAAAATATTTCTTTGAGATTTGATAACATTATCTCACACATGAAATTTTCAATACAAATACAAAGAAACACAGGCTAGACTGAATCAACAATTAAGGGATAAAGTATGATTTATATTAATAAGCCATAAACTTAATGAATATTTTCTTCGTGTGTTAAGCTTCTAACTTAAATAGCAACACAAATTCTTAAAAGATTTTTTAAAAGCAACCGAAAAGAAAATTTTATGGAAATGTTCTTCATTTGCTCTTCAATGATATAGATTAGTGTGTAATACAGAAACTACTTATAGCTTAATTGTATCAAATAGATTAGGAAGCTAGCAAATCTCTAAGATAACTGTCTCAAGAAATAAAGTATTTAAAAACATTAATGTACTACTTTTTGAAGGCTGAAGTGTTAGTTTGTCAGATTCTCTTAACTAAATATTGTGTAGAATATCAGCCAGATGACTTATATCAGTGATAATTTGATTTTAAAAGGTTAAAAAAATGATCAGTATTTGTTACAGCATGTTGTCAGTAATGGTAGTATTATACACATTTTAAGAACAAACTATTATTAATATTTCTAATATAGTTATAAAAATACTTATTAGATAATTCTGGTGAACCTGCTTGAAGTGTGAGTGTGCATGGAAGAATAAGATTGTTAGTAACAGAATTTAGTGTTATACTGAAGACTATAAGAAATCTTATCTAGTAAGATGGATTCAATGAAAATTTACACTTTAAAATTATTTCCTTGCACATTTAAACATTAAAAAAAATTACTTTATACAGATATCTGTGATTTACTCTATTAGAATATGCTACTGCATGTTCATTTAATTTTTTTGCTGCTTTTTTAAACCAACAGGAATCAATTTAGATCATAAAATGTATTAAAAAAATGTAAATTCGGGCATGACTTAAAGCTTAATTGCAGCATGTTCTTAAAACTGAACAAAAAGTGTTTAGTGCTAAGTTAATATGAGAGAGAGAGAGAGGGAGAGGGAGAGAGAGAGAGAGAGAGAGAGAGAGAGAGAG
>NC_068982.1:37006914-37019292 GCF_001194135.2 Octopus bimaculoides | reverse complement strand
AGAGAGAGAGAGGGAGAGAGAGAGAGAGAGAGAGAGAGAGAGAAAGAGAGAGAGAGAGATTTCTTGCTCTTGATATCATCAACTACATAAACAACAAAGAACTATCCCCTCTGTGAGGCTATATGCTGGCTTTCTTAAAATACTAAAACACCATTTATTGTGTTGAGTATGAGACAAAGAAAATTTATGTATAAATGGGATGATCATTTTGAAGAGTTTTTTTTTTTAATGTGACATTTATAAACAGATTTGTAATGTTGAACTTTGGTGTTTCGATTTCAATTAACTTACTTTTATGTTCTTAGAAATTTAATCAGTAATCTGACATTATTCATATATTCAGTGACAAAAGTTTCATATTGTACAATTAACCATTGTTAACATTATCATTAAAAAAATAGGATGGTTTAGTAAAGTACTTAGAGTTCTACCAATTTAAACAACAGATAGGGAAGACAAATTTTAATCAAGAAAAAAGTTGTTTTTTTTATATTTTAAAGTGAATTCAAGCTTAGAAAATATCTCAGTTCGTTTCTCCTTATTCAATGAGTTAAATCCTTTGCAAATTATCTTAAAGATTTTTTTTAAATACCTGATTTAAGAGTATATTGATGATAAAGGACAACACATTAAATTTGTTGGTCTAGAGAGAGTCATATCGCCTTAATATACTTAACACACTCACCAGTTCACTTCTCCTCCTGAAACCATATTCTATAATATTTATATCTGAATTAAAATTGTCCATCACAATTTTATGTAAGAATCTCTTTAGCTATATTCTAAACACTAGCTTCATAATGAAAACAGTTATCTTATTCTTGTTTATTAAAAAGAATTAATTGAAATGCATGTACTGAATTTTATAAGAAATATGGTCACTTAGTAGGTAATTTATTGTAAAGCATTTAATTTCAAATACACAATGAAATTAAAATCACATTTAGTGACCAAAATACAAATTACCATCCTATCATTTTGAGTACTCATAGATGTAGAAAGAGAAAACTTCTCATCAATCTCAGAGTATTAGAGATAGAAAAACTATAGAAATGACAATATTAATAAGTTGAACAATGTAAATTCTACCAACATCTCTTAAGGATTTTTAACATTTTTGTTACAGTAACAAAAGCTGACTTCCCCCTATTCACATAATTTGGCTGCTGAGCAAAATGTAGGTCGATTACTAGAGAAATTTGATAGTAATCAACTTGCATTTCAAAGACAAATAGATTTTTAACAAGGTCTGAGAAAAGAAAAACTCCCTATGTTTGCATGAGAAATCAACACACACACACACACACACACACACACATTAACAGACAGACAAGTAACACATGCACTTGGTAACAAATGCATGATAAATGTAATGTGGGATATCCTGTCATATACTAATAATCATATTCAGCCTGAACAGAACCAAGATTCACAGGAATACCTGAACTAGTGCTGAATAGTGCAGTGACATCTTATTAATAACGTAGTTGATGAGATGAAAAGTACTGATCCTTCTATGTGCATGCAAGCAAACTATTAACACAACAAGCAGCAATGCATGCATGTGTGTATTTGTGTGAATATATATGAAAATGGGTCACTGAGACAGTACTTCTTCCACTTTATATCACTTTTCAATGATGAATTAGGCATGAAGAACAAATGAAGTGTGATGATTGAAATAGAAAATCAAAATTGGTCTCTGGACTTGTTTCACACTTGTATATGTACCTGCTACAGCACAACAATGACTGGAATAGAGTCTGATGCATTGTTTTACAATTAAAATGAAAACAAATATATAGAGTGAGAAAACCAATAAACAAACAAAAACAAAAAAAGATTTTGCTTCACATCATGAAAAGAGTTGTTTCTTCCTCTAAAGAATTTTAACTTAGCAAAGTTGATGGACAACTGAGAAATCTATGATTTTAACCAACTGAATGATAGATAAGCTTGATTAACAAAGCATCTGCATGGTCTAAGATTAATTACATAGTCACACAGCTTCAGTTATTGCCTCGTCTTAGATAAAAAGAAAACTAAGGAAGGTTTTCAACTTATAGCTTTGGGTCAGGGAACTGGCACCTTTATAGTCAAGAAACATTGCCTTAATGTTAATAGATGAGAGTGTTTGCAAAGACAATAGTGCAGCTGATAATGAATAGTTTCTTGGTTATCAAACTATATCTATATTCTACTACATTACTTTTATTGATGCTATGTGTGCTTCTTATATTTACAAGCATTTAGTTTGTATAATGTATACCAAGCCCAAACTGGAACATTTTGAGAAAAGTTAACTATTGTATTTATTTTATACTGATCATTTATTGTAAAAAAAAAACCTTCAATTTTACCTTTTAATTTTGCATCTATATGTATAAAAAGTCCTCCTTCTTTCTACATCATTGTTACAAATTATAAGTTTCTTATAAATCAAACTGCTTCCAAATGCATCACATATATTACATTTAACAGGTGTATATCTACACACAATACACTTTTCATACATTGCAGTTTGTAATTATCTACATGTTTACATGTTATTTACATCAGTGGGCATACAAAGAAGCATGTTATTATCACAGTCCCCATCCCAGCTGTTCCTATATATATATATATATATATATATATATATATATATATATATATAGCTTGTATTCAGTAAATCAAATATACATCAACATAAATAAGAATTGTTTTGTTCAAACAAAAATTATCTGAAATAGGCATGTTTTTTATTTTTAATCATATATTTATATTTTCAGTGTTATAAAAGAAATACAGAATGATTGTATGAAATTCAAAACCCTGCTTTTGGAAACAATTTCAAAAGCAAACTAAGAAACTAATTTCCATAGCAGAATAAATCAACACCAATACAAAGCCTGGAAAATATGCTGTATTTGAGCTGAGAACTGTCAGCACAAAACTTAATACTACTACTACTCTTACTTTTGTATCAATCTATCTACTGTTTCAGTAAAAGTTTATCACTCTAAACAAGCACTATTTCATATCATCTCTTCTCAACAATGCATAGACAGGTTAACTTTTTAACCTACATATCAAAAATTACCTATTTATATCAATTGAAGGAACCTCCTCATTAATTTTACAAGAAAGGTTTACTGTTCAGACAGTAACTAAGAAATAACTAGTGTGTGTGACTACAACAATTTTACATGTGCATTACATGGAGGATAATAATGGATAATACCAATACAAACATTGTTTCACAAATTGAATCATAACTGTAACAAATCAGTTTTTATAAAACATCTTAAAAAATACTTTACTTCGACAATGAAATTTAGAATAAAATAACGATCAGCTATAACATAAAATTTTATAACTAGATCTGTAACAAGTTTCAAAGAGTAAAATCTGACAACAAATGGATAGAATCAGATCATATTAGTTTGAGATAGTTCAAAAGTTAACACATACTTGTAAACAGAATTTTAAACTAGCTATGTAACTGATCCTACATTTCAGATTTCACTTTCTGTAAAACCAATTAGTTATAGTTTAACATTTGACAAAGAGATTTGGGAATTAGAATTTTATGAAAAAGAGAAATAACTAATTGACTTATATTATAGAAGGAAATAGAACACATAATTTTAATTTGTATCCCAACTTTGGTTGAAATAGGTATTCAAAACTTAACTAAAATATCCTTGAAAAGGCTTAATTCTTCAGAAAAAAACTATAGTATGACTCAAATTATAAACATCAATTAAAAAAACAAATGATTATTGTATTTTTTGCTGCAAGCATAACAACAATAAAAAAAATTGTAACAAGAATTTTTTTTTTTTTTCAAGTTACAAAAAGTTTAACTGATTTCTTTGTCTTATACCTGTATGATTCATTTAGAACATTTAGACTTTCAAAATCATCTCAATATTATTACTTACTAATATCTGTCCAGTTTAAAAAGTTACATGACCAGTAAACAATCCAGGTAAAATGAACAAACAAATTTCATTCCATTCCAATTCCATTCATAAGCAGTACTTATAATGTGACTGGTAAAGAAAGTTAGCTGAATTGTAGTCAAGATATATTCCATGTGATTCTTTAAACAGAATTTATTGTACATAATTTGGCACAAGTCAAGTGACAACCAATGAATTGAAGTCACTAATTCTTTACTATAGCTGATAGCTGCAACAACCTCTTTTGCTTACATCTCTGAACAATATATAAATACACTTAAAAGCAGCATAAAATAAACGAGAGAAAGAGAGTGCGAGAGAGAAGGAAAGAAAGAAATACAAGAGAGAGAAAGAAATGGAAGACGAGAAATACACAACAAAAAGAAAGAAAACTATAAATGTAAAATTATTTTTTAGTGTGTGTATTTTATATATTAATATATACTTTGCTTAAGGATTAGAATAAGCAAAGTATTGCAGTATCATGCATAGTAAAGTGAAGGTGCCATCAAACTGCAGTTCGACAGTGTGATGGCGATTGTTGTAGCAGTAAGCAGCCAGGAAATAGCCAATATCGAGTAACTCCAGCAGTCAGATGGATCAATAGAAGTGAACACAATCAATCATGAATACAACCAAAGTTTTCAGCAGAGGTGCATGCATGTATGCATGCACTTGTTTGTGTATGTGTGTATGTGTCTGTGTGAATATGCATGTAGAAGAATATTTGTTGAAATAAATTTTCTGTTCCATAATTAGTATCAAAATCTTTCTAAATACAAATTTTCGCTTTCTAAAGTTCAAACTTCCACCCAAACATGTGATTGTTAACCAATTCAGTCTACATAGTTTAATATAGTTTTAAAAGTTTGACAAAAAGTAGAAATGATTTAAATAGTCAAAACTAACTCAACAGCAGAAAGGAATTTGTTTATTAAATATGATACTAGAAAATATATATTTTTAATTTTTCCTTAGAAGTAAAATATATTTTGCCGTATTGATGATAAAACCAAACTCACTGATGGAATTCCTTGTACTATACATAGGTGATTCTTTAGAATTTGAAAAATATAATGAAGAGACTTTTTAATGATTAAAATGATTTATTCCAAGCTCTTTAAAAGCTTGATGAATTTGTTTTAAGTTTTACTTGCAGACAGAGAGTGTGTTAATATAAATTAGTATGAATATTTTCTTTTTTGACATTTTATTAAGCTGCAATCATGGAAGAGTCGAACTCCAACCTTCCCATGTGAGGTTTACAACTGTTTTAAAAAGTGAAACACTAAGTAGCAAGATGTTATCATTGAAGCAAGTCCTATATTGTATAGCAAAGTGTATAGACAAGAATGCTTACGAAAATGGAAAATAAAGGGTACCAGCTATAGTGAGGTTGTAAGTTTACTCACACGCAATAAAAAAGAGTATATATAAAACAACAAATATATAAATTAGGCTAAACAAACTGCGAAAGTGAAATACCCAGTTTACTTTAGCATTAAGCAAGGAATTATAAGATATTCTCTCCTAAAGCTCCCAATTTCCTTTTAGTTATTCCTGTTTTAATGCATTCTTACTCAATAGTCCTATTCTTTGAATGTAGCTTGCAACATACAACTATAAGCCTCATACAGTTCAGTTTTCATTCAAATAGGAGACCAAGCAAATAGAGAAATACATTTAGCCTAAAAGCAAAAACACATGGTAAGTTAAAGGCTTTCTATGTACATAATTCAGCCCTTTAACTACTCATTTACCACATGTAAATCAATTCAAATAGTTGCTCATATATAAGAGTAAAGAAGTTCAAGTTTGAGAAAGAAGTAACTCATTTGTTTTTACTCATATGCTTCAATAATAATGAAAGACTTATTATTTACAAATCAATAAAAGAATTAAGACTTTTTAGTGGTAGTGGTAAAAAAGTATAAAGGACCATCATGTCTAAAATGAACCCACATTAAATCCTTAATTAACAGTCAAGTAAATTACCATTTATGTTATCAGCTATTTACTGAAGTAATAACCTATATTCTTAGTTACCATGCATATAACCATGCCAAAGCAGACACATGATGTAGTCCTTGGATTCACTGGATCCTGTCAAACCTGCTAATCAATGCCAGCATGGAAAACAGACAAGTTGATTTTTTTTTTCTTCCTTTTATTTTCAGTCACATTATGAGATGTTTTCTGGACTGACAATTTATCTAGCTTTTATTTAGCTAATTTCAAGGAAAAATTTCTTTAAGTAATGAAATCTCATACTGGGATTTGTGGCAAATGTTTTCCAGGTTTCCCCTGGTTTAACAAAAGGTCCTCCAAATATAAATACCATAAAAACCCATGTAATTTACACACTTTTTCACAAAAACAAAAATAAACTTCAGGGGGTATGTAAATTACATGAGTAGATCATTTCCAGAATTTTTTTAGAAAATTTTTTTGTTGAGAAATGACATACAAATGTAAATATTTGTAAGGGAAGTTGACTCATTTAATGTCAGAGTAGGTTTTCACACAAAAAATATCATGAAGTTGACTTTTATTTATGCTGGATGGTACAAATCTTACTTTTTCTGTATAAATTTACTAAAACCATTAAATGGTTAACTACTTTTTGAAGTTTGACATTCATGTTGGCAATCACAGTCCGGGCTATATTTTACATTGCTTGGAGTTTCTACGTATCGCAATGGAGACCAGCAATTTCCTTAAATAAATCAGTTTTTCTCTGCTTAAGAAGTCTAGCTTGTGTTTGCCTCCAGGAAGCTATTGCTCACTTTCTCTGTGTTACAACAAAGAAATTCATCATCGCCAACATTGCTGGTACCAGCTCTTACTGCACCTAACGCTGATGACAACCTCATAATTCATCGTTGCATTAAGTGAATATGACTTAGCATTCCTACAGAAACTTTCATCTACCTTATACGATGTTTAATGTCATTTCACATTCATGTTGAATTAGGCAGCAATCTTATGTTCTCTTCATAGAACACTTGTAATCTATGTATTACCAGTTCTTTTGGTATAGTAGATTTTTGCTATTCTTGTTTATGTCTCCTCAGAGACATGTATATTTTAACAAGTTGCTTCTTAAATTTTGCACCTCTCTTTTGCAATAAACACTGAGTTAAACTTACAAAGCTGTTTATTTTCTCCTTTCGATCTTTAATGCTTATTTTAGCGGGTTATCAAACTATCAGTTTGGTCTCCCAGCTAAAACGGTAATGTCAAGTTTGCTTGACATTTTATAAGTGTGAAAGGGATTAAAATTTCGATACTCTGTATCAAAGATTCCGACAAGAATAGGCAGAAAATCAGAGCTTGAGACAAAAAGACACTTTCGACCAATCAGAATTCTGTTTACATAATCAGTTTAATTGGTCACCTTCCTCTGTCGATTGAGTAAAGTGTCATCCAAGCTGATGTTTATTGGTAATTAAACTTATTTTGCAACACTTGTGCGTATTTATCAGGTTTGTTTTTGTTGATAAGAATTATCAACTTTTCCTGTGATCATGATTTTGAGAAGACACACAGAAATTTGCTAAAGATCTAAGACATACAGAAGATCGGAGACATACAGAAGTTTGCTAAAGCTCTTGTGGGCAAGAAATGTAAAATAAAGTTTATTATAAACAACACAAACACTCCGTAATTTAATAGCTTTCAATGTGATACCTGTTGAACAGAAATTATTTTTATTTAATGAAAATTTAATAAAATCTAATCATAAGTAAGTGAAATTATGCTAAATACAACTAAACTGAAAACCCTTTTCCCCTGGCCATATTGGCAATTCTGAAAACTTTTGGGTGTTAATTTTACATGAGTAGAAGCTTTTTTTAATAATTTTTATCCTGAAAAGCACCTGCATAAATTACACAGGTGTGCAAATCACATGGGTTTTTACGGTATGTCAGGATACAGAAACTGGTGAATATTAAATTCAGTTTTGCCTGATTTTGTAATGGTAATGCTAAAGGGGGAAAAAAAAATTTATCAACTTGCTTTCTGAACACTCGCCTAGATTGCTTAAATGATGTATGCATAGTTTAGCCTGTTTCTTATACCACTTTACAAAGCCAGTATTTCAATAAACATCTGCAATGTTCCCTTTCTCTCTCTGTTATACCTTTAAATAACATCAACAAGTTTCTCCCAGATTTGTTTGACCATTTGATACAAATAAGATACAGTATGTAACAAAAAGAGAAAAAATGTTAAGAGCTGATAAATGTCCAACTGGAAATTAATGGTAACTGAAACATTAAAACTGGCTAAAGAATATTCTGTGCAATGCAAGTTTAACTGAAAATTTAATACGTTGATTTTAAAATAATGTGGCATTTAGCCCCAAGTCAGCCTCAGCTGAACAGACTCATACTTAAAAGTGTAACATTCATGAGCAGCCTGTCTCCCCACATCCCTGAGATTGTGCATTTTGGACCTTATATCCTTCTTAAAGATGGTAAGCTTGGGTTAGAGTCTTTCTTGTTGGCCCAATTTGAAGCTGTCAATACAACAGGATAAATATCTAATCGTTTACAGGAGCCTGATTTGTTTGTTTTAACATAAAAATCATTTAAATTATAACAATGAGATAAAAAAAAAATGCACATAAAATTTCCTCAACATTATCCCTATCTACACCTGATTCATGGGGCCTTCAGTAAAATCTATTGCAATGCAAACATTTCAAACCAAATATTCAAGTATGAATTTAATCTAGAAAGGCTTAATCCTTCACAGCCTGATCATGTGACATCTTTTGATAATTAAGATAGTAATGTGTAATAATATATACCATCAACATTTAAACATCCACTTTCCCATATTTGCATGAATCAGAGATATTTGTTGAGGCAGATGATTTTCTACAGTGAGATGCTTTTCCTATTAGCAACTCTTACCTGTTTCCCAGTAAGGTAATATTTCCCATGGCCAGACATTTTTCAAAGACTGAAAATGAACAGCACACTTGTTTACAACCCTCAGGTGATATCAAGGTAAGCAAATACACAAACACACATACATATATCATCTATATATATATATATATATATATATATATATACAATGGGCTTCTTTCAGTTGCCATCTAACAAGCCTACTCACATAGCTTTGGTTAGCCTACAGTTACAGTAGAAGATACTTTCGCAACAGTGCCATGCAGTGATGCTGAACACAAGACCTCATAGTTGGGAAGCAATCAACTTAACCACACAGCCATGCCTGGAGCTATATATAATGTATATCATGGTGAAAAATAATGAAAAAGATGCTCACAAGAAGCTAATCAAGAATTAACTATTGAATATACTCTCCGTTACAAACTTTGTTCATATATTCATTATAGCAACATATTATATAAACTGACTGAAATATACTTTACTGTTGCAGTTTTCTGACAGACAATTTTAGTATATAATAATTAGTTTAGGTGATATATTCATAGTAATTTTTTATTTAAAAGATACGTTATCTTATCAACATTAACTAGTTCCAGTTATGAAGTAGACAGGATATATGCAAACAAAAAGTTTCTATTTAACCTTTCTATTTAATCTCTTAATTGTTTCAGTCATAGGACTGAGAACCATAGGACTGAGAACCACCTTTAAATGATTAAAATTTTGCTTAATGTTTTAGGTGAATAAATCTCTCTCAGTACTTAATTTTTAAAGCCTGGTGTTTATTCTTTCAGTTTCTTTTGCTGAACTGCCAAGTTACAGGGATGTAAAACAATCCAATAACAGTTGTCAAGTGTTGGTAGGGAGACAAATACAAACACACACACAACCAATCTCTTTCAATTTCCATCTACTAAATCCACTTACATGGATTTGGTGGACCCAAGACTATAGAAACACTTGCCCAAGGTGTTATACTGTGGGACTAAACCCAGAACCATGTGGTAACAAAGTAACTTTCTTAACCACAAATATTAGCATTCTTAGTCCAATAAGCAATGACAATGACAGGTGATTTACATATAATTAAATAAAATGATCAATCTATATTGTAAAGAGGAGTTTTCAAGACATTGTTGTGATCCACACAAAAATATTGAGGGAGAGAGATTTTAATGAACTGGCCAAACAGAAGTTATGTGAGATTTAATGTCCATTTATGCAACAAATGCTGCTAGCTTTCCTCCTTGGTATTGCTGAAGAAGTTCACGTAGTTAATATTTTGTTGGTCTTCTGAAACATGTGTACATTATATAAAGCATAAATACTGATTACATTTTCTGTGTTTCTTTTTTATATAAGGCACATGGACTCAGAACACTACCCCAGTTAACTCATGAAGATTGTCTCACCAAATTGGAGATAGAAGTGAAGTATGGAACTCATCTACTATGTCCATACCTTTTGGTAAGGTGTTATATCTTCTGGTATAACTTTTGGATTATACTGTATGTATAAACATTTAATACCCATTATCCATGCTGGCATGGGCTGGATGGTTTGGCTGAATTTGACTACCCTAAGGGCTGAGTTGATCTCCATTATCTGCTTAAAGTTTCAATGCCAACCGCCTTGCAAAGTGTACTGCTATTTTTTTAATGATACTTGTGAGTTATTTGGTGACCCCACAATGGGGAGAGGGTACAATATTGACAGATGTGGCTTTGTGCCAGGTGTGGGGAGGTTAATGTGGGAGAGACATGAACATGTGACTTGCTGAAGAGGAGATAGAAGGAAAAGGAGAAAGGATAGTGAAGATGAGGTATCAGGGCATACCTTTAGGTACAAGAAGGTGAATAGAGAAAGAATCAGGGCAGAGAGTTAAGAATGGGTGAAGTATGGGGGAGATAGAAAACGCATAACAAAAGACACATACATATAAAAACACATAGATACAAAGATATATAGAGATATATACATATACACACATACAAAAGTTGTGTGTGTGTGTGTGTGTGTGTGTGTGTGTGTGTGTGTATGTGTGTATGCATACAGGTATATCATCATCATCGTTTAACGTCCGCTTTCCATGCTAGCATGGGTTGGACGATTTGACAGGACTGGTGAAACCGGATGGCAATACCAGCCTCCAATCTGATTTGGCAGAGTTTCTACAGCTGGATGCCCTTTGAGTTTCATTTTTATATTATAAAGTTTTCCTACTTCTTTATGTTTATATTGGTACAAGAACATTCTTAAATCCATTTATCTGTTTATTCTTTGAGACCTTCACAATTCTACCCACAGAATATGTTGTGGTACAGAAACTATGGGGAGAGTACAGTGAGAGAAGGAGAGGCAGTGGATAAGAGAAAAGTAGATGAATGCAACGAAAGCATTCCAAATGAGAAAGCTGCAAGAGAACAGTGACAGAAAGAGAGACAGATGGGAGCAGAGAGAACACCATGGCTAACGAGTGAGTTTTCTCCAGTACAGCATATCATCAATTGTAATGGTCCCTTATTCACTTTTGTAAGAGTCATCATCTTGACATCAGCTTTCACTATTTCATCTCATATCTTTCTAGGTTTTCCTCTTCCACAAACACTGTACACATTAAGTACTCAAGACTTTTTATGCTATTGGAGAAATTTTCTTTCGGATAGTTTCCAAACACTGAGAATACATACCCTGCCATTTCAAGTCCCAGATAAACAAATTCTACACATATCATGTATGTTCTCTGGCAATGATCAGACATCTGGACTGAGTGCTTTGGCCAGCAATAATGTCATTAAAGATCTATCAAATATTTGACCATGTGACCTGCCTTAACTAATGAGAATAGGTCCAACTGGTGCATTTTAGATATATAGTGTTGTGCATGCACTGTGTATGCAACTTGAGACACCTAAGGAAGGGATTGTCAAGGAACATTTTATTATGTACTGAGAACTCTTATTTTATTTGTAAACAATAAACCTACATATAGAGTCATATATAAAAAAAGTTATTGGACCTGATGTTTGTTTTGCAGAGGAGCATGCCAACTATTTAACGAGCTAAGTTGCCTTCTTATTGAATTATAGTATAAGTGGCCAAGTATTCCACTGTTGCCTGTTTCTTTCAGCTAACCCTTAGGTAGTACCATCACAACTTTATGTATATGACAAAGCTAGCTTTTGAATTATAGATGCAGTCCATCAGATGAACTTTCACTGTTTCTGTCAACCTAATTTCTTATGCAAGGTTCAGGGTAACAGGAGGCTCTACTTTATTAAAATAAAATGTCAACAAAAAGCTTTATCATTATTTTTTTACATACATATGTACACACACACCAGAATAAATAAAGATTGGATGAGTTGTGCAAAGATATGCACATAAACAAAAATAGCTACTCATCATCATCATCATCGTTTAACGTCCGTTTTCTATGCTGGCATGGGTTGGACGGTTCGACTGGGGTCTGGGAAGCCAGGAGGCTGCACCGCGCTCCAGTCTGATCT
>NC_068982.1:37006363-37006904 GCF_001194135.2 Octopus bimaculoides | reverse complement strand
CTGGGAAGCCAGGAGGCTGCACCGCGCTCCAGTCTGATCTGGCAAGGTTTCTACAGCTGGATGCCCTTCCTAACGCCAACCACTCCGACAATGTAGTGGGTGCTTTTTACGTGCCACCAGCACAGGAGTCAGAGGAGATGGCATCGACCACTATTGGATGGTGTTTTTACATGCCACCAACATGGAAGCCAGTCAAGGCGGCACTGGCATTGGCCACGTTCGAATGGTGCTTTTTACATGCCACCGGCATGGGGGTCACAACTATAATTTCCATTTGATTGTAATTTGATTTGATTTTGATATTGATGTACTTAACTCAATAGGTCTCCTCAAGCACGGCATGTCGCCCTACGATCCAAGGTACTTTTGAGTGGGCTGGTTATGTGACACTGGTGTAGGTTACAGCTGTTAACTCACTTTATTTGCCATTGCCTCTGTGAGGCCCAATGTTCGAAGGTCATGCTTCACCACCTCATCCCATGTCTTCCTGAGTCTACCTCTACCCCAGATTCCTTCCACTGTTTGGGAGTGGCACTTCTTC
>NC_068982.1:37006121-37006353 GCF_001194135.2 Octopus bimaculoides | reverse complement strand
AGTCTACCTCTACCCCAGATTCCTTCCACTGTTTGGGAGTGGCACTTCTTCACACAGCTCTCCTCATCCATCTGCAGTACATGACCATACCAACACAAACATCTCACTTGCACACCACATCCGATGCTTCTTATGTCTAATATTTCTCTCAGGGCGCTTACACTCTGTTGTGTGTGCACACTGACATTACACATCCAGCGGATCATGCTAGCTTCGTTTCTTTCGAGCCTAC
>NC_068982.1:36988686-37006111 GCF_001194135.2 Octopus bimaculoides | reverse complement strand
ATCATGCTAGCTTCGTTTCTTTCGAGCCTACGCATGTCTTCAGCAGTCACGGCCCATGTTTCACTGCTGTGAAGCATGGCAGTTTGCACACATGAATTTACATACACACAAATCTATATATATAAAATTATTTGTCTCTCAGTCTGTTTTCTATGCATTTTCGAATGGCTCGACCAAATCAACTCAAATTTTACAATGTAATAGTATCAGACCCCATGAGTGTCAACATGTAATTTTTTTTTTCATTTGGATTAAAACAATATAACTGTTATATATATACACATATATATACAAACTATGCCATTTTAATCCCAAGCAATGTCGGGTATCTCTGCCAGTTTATTTTAAATGAAATAAAAATTAGCTCAATCATGGCATGTAAACACACACATGTACACACTTTCACTGTCATGACATTTAACGGAAGAAAAATTTTTGATATTATCCACCTCATTTTTAATGTACTTTTAGAGCTGAGTTCACAGCATGTAGGTTCAATTGTATTACACCTAAGGTATACAATGAACTTAAAAGTTTTAAGAAGTTATGCCTTTATAACATCAAAATAGTAGATGTTTATTGAATTACACACTATCTTATAAACATTGAAGTAGCATTTTTGCAATGTACTACTGGAAATCAATCACTTATTTAATATTTAATATATATTCATAGTTTTAACATAGGTGAAAATTTCTTACCTTACCTACCCCAATGGTATGTCCTTGATATAGACACACACATAGATACATAGCTATGTATATATCTATCAATATCAATATCAATTTTTTTGTTGGCATGTACTGAAGAGGACTACCATATATGTACTGACTCCACTAAGTGTTTAACATCTCATTTGAAAAACATCATCTGTAGTTTCAATTGCACCTTTTTTTTTTCTTTTTTCCAGTAGCAGCATTTGGTGTATTTTCATTCAACATTTGTCCATTCACAGCACTGTAGTCTTTCACCCATACAATCACATACTCACCAAACAAAAGGTTGGTGAGAGTTGCTTCACATTGTGAATATTACAAATCCAGAAGATTATGGTTCTTGCATTTTTCTTCAACCTCCACATATCTTTCACATCAATAATCATGTCTCACTACCAACAAAACAATTACAGGTTTTATATAGTCTGTCTATTGCACAGATTGAGAGACCCTTTCAATACCAACAAATCCTACAACTCTATTTATTTCTTATTTGTATAATTCTAGTATTGTGCAATTGTTGTATAATTATTAGCTATATAATTGTTAATTAGTGTAATCCCTAAGTTAAAAATGCTGCATGTCTCATTTGATGTTTCAGAAACTTTCTGCATGCAAGTAAACAGTTCCTTCTTTACTGGTATGTTCAGGAATACATGTATGTTTTTAAAATGCTTAGGATTTAATTAATGATAACTGACACTTAGGAAATTCATTTCCATACATGTAGTAATTAAAAGTTAAGCCATACAAAACAGTAAGGCTACTATAAATTTGAACTTTCCATCTTGTTATATATATTTGAAAGCTTTTGCATGTTTTCATTTTGAAAAGCAATGTAAAACAAAGGTGACCTGGAATAACAGAATATTTTAACATGGTATAATATTAAAGTTTAAGGCATAAATCATAACATGAAGGAATAGGTAATTTTCCAGCATGGCTAAAACTATAATCCCTAAAACAGAGTTTAAGAAAACAAAATAAAAATATATCTTACTTTCATTTTATCTCTTTCTACAGTGGAAACCTTTTGTTCAGAAGATAAACGCTCATGATTTGAAATGACCATTTCTGCTTTATTCAGCCAATCTTTGACTTTCATCAGAGAAATTTCAAACTCTACAAATTTAACATCCAATTGAGCTTTTTCAGTCTGAAATGTATTAAAATTAAGAATAAGGTTAGAAAAAATATATCAGTGATTATAAAAAAAGCAATTCAAACTGTTTAATAGTATTTTTCAATACTAGATATAATTTTTAGCAGAATGAGGAACCTGTAGATAATCTTGATCATCTAATTTCTCTTTAAAACTCATGAAATATGCTCTTCTAATAGAATTTGTAACATATTGCTGCTGTGTTGCTGTTGCAAAGGATCCACAAATATAATAGAAGATATCACTTCCTATGCCCACCTATACTAGCCATATTAGATTATATGTTTACCTTTTAATGACAATCAACCTAGAAATACAATATAAAACCTAGTTTTTTTGTTGGGCCTACGTACTTGAAGATGTCATCAACTCATACTGAATTAAATAAGAAACAGTATTGAATACAAACTAGCCTGGGAAAACTTCTAAACAAAGATGCATTTTTAACAGTTCTACCTTTCCCACAACCTTTCAAAGTTCACAGGCTATTCTACATAAGGTGCACATACACTTTCCAATGTTTCTTGAGTAATAAAAATTGTCAGTTAATATTCTCAGCATCTTAACTTATCATCCTGTTTGACACTAATTCATACAATACCATAACTGTCTGTCAGTTCTATACTACAGGGTGTTCTCTCTGCAGTAGATGTTTTTTCATCTTGACTCTCCAAGATGTATTTCAAAACATGTGTAGAGTCAACTTATGTATTGAAAATGAAGGACGACACTTTCAACACATCTTATAAAGTTTTTTAATATCTTGCAAAGTCTAAGATATTCTTTTGCAGTCTTATACCATCATATAGATATTTATTTTGCAATAAAATACTTACTGCAGAGAGACTCTTTGAACACCCTGTACATGAAGCCACATGAATTAATCTACCTTTGTTTACATTTTAGTTTTTAAAGGAAGTTATAAACCCTCTAATCTAAGGGAGAAAACTTTAATACCTTCCACTCATTTATTTACATATTTACATTCAGCAATATTCATTATTTACGTTCATACCATTGTTGCTGCATTTTAAAGATATTTTCTATATTATTTGTTTTTTTTTAATGAAAACTTTCTTCGAAAATGTTCACCAATCAATCTTTGTGTGACAACATATTAGATAACTTTATTAATGACTTAATGGCAGCTAAGTTTTTGGATATGATAACCTGAAGAAAATATGCATTTCTTCCACGCACACACAATATCTGACTCTGATCTGTCCAATTTTTTATTAAGTTATCAAAAAATGGCTGGACATTGGAAAATTTTGCAAGTATTGTTGGTAAAAAAAAAAAAAATACTAATTTTCAATTTTATTTTTTAGTGTATTAGTTTTCTTTATTTAATTATTGCACAATTTTATTACATTGAAGTGTTATTCTCTAATTACTTCACTGTAATACAACAACTAGGTAGTTGTGGTATATAAGCTTCGTAAGAAACACTTGACTTTCATCTTAAAAAAAGTCTTGTAAATACTTCAATATTAAATGACTAGCACGGCTTGAAACAAAGAATTAATACTATTGGTAAATTTTCTAAACTGCTAAAAACAAGTAATTTCTCAACTCCTACATATGATGCTAATAAACTAAAGTTGATGTGTTAGTCAAAAACTGATGTCATATTTGGAAATCAACATCCAAAACTGAGTGTAAAACCACCTTCAACTCCCAAAAAGCAAAATTGTTATAGACCAGTGTAATATGAATGATTATCTTCATACTGTACTCAATCATTCTAAGTATGGCAAATAATAAAAAAATAAGCATCTTATATTTTTAAAACATATGAAAGGAAAAATGTATTTTAACATTTAGTGTAATTACCAAATCAGTCTGACTCTAATCATAAAAATAATCTGTCTATACATGTTTGCCTATATTTAAAGAAAGATATCTTCCTATCATCTGTATATCTACCTAAGCTGTTTGATTCCCTGTTTTATCTGATAGAATCTGCTAAATCTTTATTGACAAGTCTCTTGATGCTCTTACAAGATCATAGAAAGAAAAAAAAACTTTAGGCAATGTATTAAAAAACTCCTAATCTGCTGAAGCTACTGAAGTACTATAATTTTCCTTTTTTTAAGTTGTTTTTGTTTTAATCGTGAAATCGTTTATCACCATTGATACATTCAAGTGTAAGCCTTCTCATTCACCTGAAGAACTGATTCTCAACTGCAACCCTTACATGGCTGTTGAAAAGTTTTATCGAAGTAATATTGATGCTAAATCCTCAATTCAGTTCAGTTTGTTGCTCAAGAGAATTTTGCAAAATTGGTACATATGTAATTCTTTACTGAAAATTGATTGCTTTATATATAAATTTGCAAAGCATAAATTTATAATTTTTAAAGCTTAATCCTAATGCAATCACACAATTGGAATATCTTCTAATTACTTTCTTAATATGGTTGGCAGAATTGTTTGACAAGATAATATCTTCATATTCTGCAATAATTTACAGTTTATGGAAAGAATGAAGAAAAATGAGATGCTATTTCTAAGAAAGCAACATAAACGAATCCAGAGACCAAGTTTACAGCAACATAGTAGAGCTAATAATAATGATATTGATTTCTAACATGGACACAAAGCTTCAAATTTGAGTGAGCTAGTCAGTTAGACTGTCTACAGTAGTTGACTAGACATTTTTGTTTATCAGTCTTATATGTAAAGGTAGTGTTAACCTCTGTTGAATTAGAATCCAGAAATTAAAATATATAACTAAGTACCACACAGTCTTGTGTTCAATGGTCTACTGATTCTATCAAGCAATGACCTGAAAAACACACACACACACACAAGAAGTGTTGATTTTCTCTCTTCCATACACACGCAAGTATGTATCTGACTCATACACTGTTCACTTTCCAGACATTTGTACAATACTGCATATGCTTTATGTGCACTTTTGACAAGTTGTAGTGCACCTGAGCACTGTATACAATTATTTCATTATTATTATTATCATTATTATTATAACTATAGAACATAGCACTGTAAATGTGATGGGAACTAATAAAAGAACAGATGCAGCACAGAACTAACAAACTAAGTAGGTGGTGATACCAGTAAGTACAATATTGGAGCCTCTAAGCCAGTGGTTCCTAAACTTTTTCAGGCTGCCCCTACCCCCCACACCACCACAAACAGACCACTTTCTGCAGAAAATTCAAAACAACAGTATTTCACAAATAAAACTTCACCTAATTAACCCATTTTTTTTTTTGTTGTTTTTACATCCATCACCCACTTTTAGGCCACCCTATTATCACCTAACTTTTCTTCAACACCCACCAAGGTGGCAGTACTGCCCACTTTGGGAACCACTGCTGTAAGTGGTCATTTAACCTGCTAGAAATATCAACCGGTATTACACTCAAATTACCCTCTGCTATCTCAGAAAAATTAGGAGGGCTCATATTAAATGAAGTAGTGGTATGTAAGATTTTTTGCTCATAGGTCTGCTCAATCAAGATTTCTTAAAAGCTAAATAAAACAAAACTAATATTCTATGTTTTTCTTGTATTCATTATGCACAAAACACATTCTTTACAGTATCATCATGCAACTGCAATGAACAAGAACAAGGCAATAATATTTCAAGTATAATAGACAATACACACAAAATTACAAAGAAAAGCAAAACTTAGTGACCTAGGGAATTGAGGGGCACTTATTTGCTAACTAAATCACAATGCAATATGAATGCCAGAAGCTGTAACTTTCCAATAAAGTTGCTCCCAAAAAGAAGACTCACTTCTTTCACCTCTCATTGTTTAAAATGAAAATGAGATACGAGACCAAAAACAATATATCTAATATAGCCATACTATACCTCCCTTCAGCTAGTATATTAATTCTCTAAAACCCTTAGTTATTTCTCATTTTTTAGCTTTAAAAAGAAACTCAAATGAAATGTGAATATATGCAGCTGTTTAATGTACAAAAAAAAAGAAAAAAACTCAGAAATAGAACAGCTCATAAAAATTCATGTAGAAAAATAATACAACCCAACCACAGAAAAAAGCTAAGGTCATTGAAATCTCAGAAATAAGCAGAACTGACTACAAATGAAAAAGCCATACTATCACACACACACACACAAAAGAAAAGAAAAGAAAAGAGAGAAGCAAACTCCTTAGAAATAACCAGTCCAATACTCAGTTACAACAAAAGTATACTTTTGCCCCTCTTATAACAAGAAACCTTAACAATATCCTGCATAATGATAATATAAGCAAAATCAACAAAATAAAAAAAAACTGACTGTAACAAAATTCATCAATATTGATCAACAGAAATATCTCCTCAAATGATGAATAAATCCTCTATGCAGTCACTTGCTTTGCTAAAAATAGCAACCAAATCTTCATCCAATCACGACCTGCTATTTTAAGAAAGAAATAGCTATTTGATAAAGTTTTCTCTAAAGTACAATATGTCTGGGAAAAAATGGATGGGATGGTCATGGTTGGAATGCTTTTGATATGCTTGATCAGGTCTAACATAGAGATAAAAAACAAATAAACAAAAACCTCCACAAAATAATTGTCAAATACAATCAGATCCTTCAAAAGATTTTCCTCAAGCAAATCCACAATAATGTAATTTACTCAGTAGCCATAGTAGTGATGAAGAAAGAAAAATACACAACACATATTTGACAAAAGAAAGAAAAAAAACTATCAATAATGAACAATATTAAGAAAAGAGATGCCTGAAGTGAAAGAAAAATTGAAACAACTGATCCTAGCAAATAAATGCTGTATAAGATACTTTGAAAAATAAGATGCTCTTCTATCAGAATGACCAATTTCAGACAAATTCCAGACATTAAAAGACTAATAACAACCACATTTGAAGATACAACTAACAAAAAATACTATTCTGCTTAAGAGAGCACATGGAACTAAAATATACAATGAAGATATACAACAAATAAGAAAATAAAGATAAAAAAGAAATAAATGCCACAATTGTGACTCAGTATGATTAGTGATGAATTTACCAACTGAAAATCTCTAGCAATTGAAAAGTTCCTAGGATTGATGAAGTCCTGAATTTCTGGTTAAAGAGCTTAATCAGCATACAAGAAATAAAGAGATCAAAATTTAATTTTAATCTCCTTATTTCCAATGGGTGCAATATTAATTTCCACAATAGAAAGAAAAACAATATCTACATTTGTAGATCATGTAATGTATATTATTTACAAGTTACATGTACATCTGTTTAACATATGTAATAATACATATGAAAAAATGTACAATGTATGAAACTACACACATCTCAGAAATGATATATGGAATTACAAAATGGATGTAAATTCTATCAGACTATTATCTGTCAAACTTTCTACTTGATCAGATAATGTTTGTCTTAGTCATGTTTTGAGAGAGTGAGAAGGGAGGGGGTGAGAGAGAGAGAGAGAGAGAGAGAGAGAGAGAGAGAGAGAGAGAGAGAGAGAGAGTATACATTTAAATAATTAGCATATCTTGAAACTCTGAAGATTAAATAGTTTGAAAATATAAAGAAATAATGATTGAAAAAGAATTTGAAAATTATGACATTTTCAATGACAAACAGTTCATATTCCTTGAATTAACTTTAAAAAAAAATAACAGGGAAATAAAGAAATTATTCAGAATTATTACAAAAATAAGAAAAATTAAATTAACTTTTGTAATTAAACACTAAAAAAAAAACTGTTAATTTATAACATTAATTCAGAATAAGTTATACAACATTGTTTCTAAATATTTATCAGAATATGAAAACAAAATTTTCCATATAAAATTTTTTATTAGTATTTCTATTTTTAAGGAAAAGAAAACATTTCTAATGTAAAATAAAGTAATATGTCTTCTGTTTTGTATTTTAGTTTGCATTTGTCAAATTAAATACAATATTCAAACATGATGAAATTGCTGAAGGCTTAATTTAATAACAGAACAGCAATTTTATTAAAATTTAACAAACCTACAACAAAGTAGATAAAATGATTTTAAAAGGCAACATGGTATTATTGCCAAAACTCTATTCTGTCTTATTATTAAATTATATTCACAACCGTTAGCCCATTTGTAGCATTCTGCCTGCACCCATAGTAATACACATGATGTCAAGTTGAGCTTCAAACAATTATAGTTCTTGGCAATGGCTAAAAGCATGTAAATGCTTTCATAGAATAGTTTCGTGATTATTTATGAAGAAAGAAGACATCAAGACAAGAATAGACTAGGATGAAATGAAGTAGTCATGAAACAAGACCCAAAAAATTTGAGAGGGAATTGGAAGTAAAAGAAAACCAAAGGATGTTGGAGGATTTAAGTAACCAATAAATTTTTAATTTATAATTATAAAATTATTATTTTGCATGACTTCCTCTAAAAATAAAGTGCACTAGTTAGGAAACTCAATTTGTAGAAAATTTATGGTATAGAATTCCAAAATTTGTGGAAGTTTAGCATGCAACTAAAACATGAATTTGAGGTGGTGACAGGAGTGAGAATTAACCATGACCATTCACAATTGTGCTGTAATTACAATATAATGTTACATGGGTTGTCACTGTTACATTCAGGCTCTAGTATTATATTTCTTATGAGGCTATGAGGTTTGAAAAAGGAACAGAGAAATGGTTATGTTTAAGACGATTTCACTGATATTTTTGTATGGCCTGGCATTTCTCAGTATGAGAACCACAGTGAGTGGAATTTACTATGTTTTGGGGGATTTTCATAGTACACTCATCTAATCTGCCTTAAGTTATTTCAACCTCAAGGTTCTATGACAAAATTGTTATCACAGTTATGGACCGTTTTCTTAGATATTTCCCAAGTAATCTATTGCACCATACCTAAAAATGGTTGGCCACACCTCCAGTGAGACTGACACTGAGGGTCACATCATTCTCTTGTATACATAGTTTAAAATTAAATATGAATATACCACTTAATGCATTGTTTATACTAGTATAAACAATATTTAACCATATTTGTAATTTGACTGAGGTTTTTGAGAGTTTAGACAGGTTTATTCCATTAAACCAATGCTTACTGGGATCTTATTTATGGCCAAGATAATGGTAAATGAACTACTTCATTTGAATCTGATGGAGCAAAATCTTTTAAAATCATGTTTGGCAATGTCATCATTAATACACATGAGGTTTAAGAGAACCCTTAGTTCCTTGGTGTTGTCATCATACATTATCACATCAGTCTTGCAAATTACTTTCATGTATTTCTCAACAACAAAATCAATACTGAAAGGTGGATATCAATGCTTCCTACAACACTGTCTGTAAATTGCATGAATGGTAATATTCATTGATCCAACTAAAGAGGGGTTCAGCATTACCACAGGAATCTGCAAACACTCTAGAGGGTAAATGACTATCAAGATGAAACAACCTGTGTTGCAAAGGATGTTGGTACCACAAACAGGATTAGCTGGGGATCCAGCAACAGTATCAGAGATAGATCTATGATCCTTCCCAATCCCATAATGTGCAGGTATGATATGGTTGGTGTCTTGCAAGTTGTTTGTAGTTTAACTCTTTGGCTAAAAGGTGTGACATTATATTCTCATATGAGCATTGAGGAGCTTTATGGTCTTTATGAACTTTTGTGATATTAATATGCTATTACATAATTTGGATACAGTTTCGTAGAATGTCTGTAGGGAATAGGGATACTCCACCATGGTCAATTACACAACTAGTGCATATGCATTTTATGGCAGATTGACCATCTCCAAATTACAACAATATCTGCATCAAACTCTCTCAAACACAACTCACTTTGAACATTTAATTTTTCTAGTATAATTAACTAACATTCAAGGACATCTTGGTCTTCAAGATTTTGATAGATCATAAAAAGAAAGTAACTGGTAATACATGTATTCAAAAAAAGCAGATTAAACAAAAATGTATTTATAAAATTTCTATAAACCAGTTGCATTATTTGACAAGCCTAATACTTTTAAATCTAAGAGAAGTTGCAACCATAGCATAATAGCATTTTTTCTCAAAAAGAGAAAATTAATAATAAAAAAAAAAGAGCTACAAATGAAAGCAGGAATGCTAATACTTATAATCTTAACAGCTCATATTAGGTAATTAAAAAAAGTATTTTTTTGAGATTATGAAAAGTAAATATCATTTTGAAACTAACCCATCTGAGACCACTCTGGTTCTATGAAACAACCTTTCTGCTTTAAAGTGATCTTAATTAATACCTTCCATCAAATTTTATATTTATATTCCAAACAACAGCTTAATGCCAAAGTTATCTTACTAAACACCTCATTATTTTCAATATTATTTGAAATAAAAGCACTGTATTTCAACAGTCAGGGTGGATTGTAAAGAATCAGTAGAATGCTGGGGGATTGCCTTGTAGGGTCTAGTTTCAGCATGTTTAGATTCAAGTTTCACTTAAGACAACTTTGACTTTCATCCTTCCAATGTTGATGTAATGAAGCAGTCAATTTAAATTATCTCCTTTCCAATATCCATGGCTTTTGTGCTAATGCTAGAATTATTAGGAACAAGTGCCATAGAGTCGAATCAACTACACTGTTTCAATCCCTGGTTTATGTGATTTCACTTTACTTTTATTTACACGGATAATACCCTTTGAAAAGTTACAAATATAACACTCTTATTTCCTTTTCTCTGAAGTACTTTATTTAACTTCATCAAGCAATTGCAAGTGATTTTTATTTTGTGCCTTATTTTATTCCTAACTTATTTTTCAGCTGGCGGAATTGTTAGAGTATCATAAAAAATTTTTTAATGTATTTGATCAGCCTCTTAACATTCCAAGTTCAAATTCTGCGAAGGTTAACCTTGCCTTTCATTTCTTCAGTATCAATAAAATAAAGTACCAGTCAAATACTGGGGTTGTTGGCATCAACTAACTCCTCTCTATAAAAATTACTGGTTTAAAACAGAAAACATTATCTCTAACCTATCTACTCTGATAATATTGTTTTAAAATTTAGGCACAAGGCCAGCAGAGGGGGGTAAGTTGATTACATCAACCCCAGTGCTCAAGAGGTACTTGTTTTATCAACCCTGAAAAGATGAAAGGCAAAGTCAACCTTGGCAGAATTTGAACTCTAAATGTAAGGACAAAATGTTGCTAGCCATTTTGTCCAGTGTGTTTAAGTATTCTGCCAGCTCACTGCCCTATATTTTGGTAATATTAAAAAATTCTTAAAATCTGTTTCCTTCTTTAGTTTTTCTTCTATTTTCTACTGAAAAGTTTTAACCCAATGGCTCCATGGCATTTTACTTCAGTGACAGAATTACAAATTATGTTGTTCTGAATATCATTCTGACGTTATTTTCTTTAAAAATTTTCTTATTTTGCAATAAAATTAAGTATTAATAAATTTAAGTTTTATCTCTACAGTAGATGCAAATTCTAGACCAGTATTGGGCCAAATGCAATCTGTGAGACTTTCTGAATAATACATCAACAAAAATTACCTTGAATATTTTTTTTTAATAGTGAGGCCCACCTGATTATGCGTCATGTCTCATATGGCCTGCTTTTCAAAAAAGAAGTTGCCCATGCCTTTTCTAGACAATGCATTTTTGAAGTGTCATTTTCTACTATGGTCTACTAGAGTACTGTGATTATGGTGTTATCTTTATTGTCTTTTTTCCTTACAGACATTCTAGATTGAGAGGTAAAAGTTTGGAGTTTGCATCTAGACAAAGAAAGTGGAGGTGTAGAAAGGCTTAAATGTAATTCTCCAATGTTTTAAAGGGAAGATATATCTTTAATTTTATGTATTTATATAAGTCACAGTACTGAATCTTTTTAACAAGCCTACAATAATTTATTGTAGGCTGGAAAATAACTAAATAAACTATATTATTTACTTGTACCAAGTTTTCTGCTGTAAGAAGGACAGAAAGCAAAGATTTATAAGGAACTTATATATAAAGCATAAGATTTATAAAGAATTTATTGTGTGATTTCATCATCAAGCTTATTATACATACAAATATAAATTTATTATCTAGAAACATTCCTTTCTTGAGTAAATGCCTTTTTCAGAAGCTGAGAAAATTTGGCAACTATAAGTAAGATACTGTAATGCACTCAGTCTTCTTTATGGCACTTACCAATTACATGGCTTGTACAAACTGTAATTTATTTATAGTAATAAATTTTCACATTAGCAGTTTATTACAATATTACTAAAATATTGAGAAAAGAGTTCTATGTCTACTTCAAATACCATAGTCTGATAAAAAAAAAATTGATTCACCTCTTTTTCATTCAGATCTGATTTAAATTCAGATTAAAATAATCATAATATATTTAAATGAATTGACCTAAATATGAGAAACATATCAGGTTTGGATTAATTGTGAAGGAAAATTACATTAAAATATTCCATTATTTAAGTTTGATTTCATTTCATTTGTCTTCCTACACTATTCAGAAAGAACAAGTGTAGAAAAAAAAAATCAAGAAACTCTTCTTAAAGGAAAGATTTGTATTCACTAACAAATGTTATATACAATCATAGTGAAAAATACTTTAGGGGGAAAAAATGGGCAGTGGGATGTAAAAGTTAATGAGAGCTGACTAGTCTATAAGCCCATATAAAATGGCAACAACATAGTATATTCTGTTGCTAACCATTATACTATAGGTGCATCCTATAGTTGATATTTATTTTGTCTTCGCTTCTCTCTTTTTATAAATCCACCTCATCCAACCAAGTCAGGTTTGAACAATTAATCATATAAAAGTATAGTTCAGTTCTTCTCAGCCTCATTCAGAATCAAATGCTAATCAGTTTTGATTAGTGTAAAATGTTAAATTTACATCAATGTCTTTTTATTTAAAAAAAAAAGGGTTCAATAACAACAGGAATTCAATCAGTTGCCATTGATTTAAATGCAGTTGAATAGTTATCATTACAGACAAAATTTTCATTATATCTAAAAATAAATCCAGAATAATTTCCTAAATATTTATTGGAGAAAAATAGTGGAAATTAATCAGCTTAACCCTTTTGATGCAAATGTGTTTGAGAATGTCTGATTTTATAATTCAAAACAATCTAATTTTGAAATGTTTGTAAATATGTAAGAAACTATCATGATAGCACAACCGTGGCTGAGTGTTTAAGAGACTTGCTTCCCAGCCATGAAGTAATGGCTTCAGTCCCACTGCACAGCATCTTGGGCAAGTGTCTTCTACTATAGCATTGGGAGTAGATTTGGAAGACACAAATTGAAAGAAGCTTGTCATGTATGTGTATTTGTCCCACCACTGCTTCACAATTAGTGTTGGTTTGTTTATGTCTCCATAATTTAACGGTTTGCCAAAAAGAGACCTATAGAATAAGTACCAGACATTTAAAAAATAAGTACTAGAATTGATTTGTTTCACTAAACCTTTTATGGCAATGCCTTAGCATGGCTGCAGTCCTATGACTGAAACATACAAGATATGCTCCAAACACCAAATCCTAGATTATTTTTCAAATTAATTAAAACACATTGACAGTGTATGTCATTAGAAATACGGCAAGGAAGGGTTAAATTATTTTTCATCATCACTATCATTATTGAAAATTAGTTTCTCCATTCTGGATAAATTACATAGGTCTACAATATTTCAGAATATTTCTATTTTAATCCTAATTCTCACATATCTGCTTTTCTTTTCCTTTAAAAAAAAATTTTTTTACAGCAATGCATGCACATCTATTTGTTGAAAGAAAGAGATAGCAATATCATAACTATGTTTTAAACACAGAGATGCAGCCCTTATTAAAATGCTTAACAGAAAATTGCAAAAAATAAAACTATAATCCTTTTCTCTTCTTTCGTGTTTAATTTCCTTCCAACCCTATATTAATAGATACATTCTGCATGTCATGAATTATTAGCAAAGAATATTTTCATACTATATTGAATTAAGAACATTCACTTCAAAAATTCATTAAAAAAGTATTCTTTATAGAAAGAAATATGACAATCAAAGACATGAGATCATTTAAATGATCAAGTAAAACAGTAAAACATTTCTTATGATATTACAGGTACTTTAAGAAATAATACTACAATTAGGCTATAGGTGATATAGTATTTTAAAGAAAACACTTTATGCGCTATGTTCTACATAGTACATGACTGACTGCTTAAAAAGATTTGCTCCAAGTCAATAACAACCTTTAAAACTAGATGAAGCTAAGTCACAAAACAGACAGAATTATATAAAAAGAACATTTAGGTTAACAAGCATTACTTTCTAGAGGAATACTGGAAGTCTATAAATTCCACAAGAATTAGCTTCAATATTCAAGGAAATAACAATAACAGCATAAAGATTTTAAAAAAACTAAGTTCTACCATTTCAATGCATATTCTATTCTACCACTTTCAAAGTGGCATAATAGACTTGTGTTAGTGGTTCCTAATAGAAAAAAAAGTATTTGTCTAATTAGTCTTTTATGATTGTGAAGCCAAAACTGGTTACAGCAATGTAGAGAATCTTGGCAACATTTCATGACTTTGTTCTCTAATGAGAATCTCTTTGCAAGAGGACATCATTAGCTAGTGGGTTCACTGTAGTTAAATTACCTAGCTGTGGCCACTTAGAAAAAATACTTGCTACTGAGTTTGATGTAACCTGAAGTTATAATTAAGATTTTAGCTCTGGATATAATTCTTTTTAAAGAAATATGCAAAACAATATAAATAAAATAATATTACATGAGTGTGTGTGTGTAACATGACATACTCACACACATATGTAGAGGCATTTTTAGGAGATAAAAGAAATAAAAAATATTATTTAAATTCCGTAAAAATATCTGAAGCTTAACAAACAAAAAGATGTATATGAAATCAGCTCTTTTTCTTTCCATCCTAAAGTGCAGGCCAATAGATTTGACTCAATCATCTTACAAGGTTTTCAATTAATACAATATGATTATGATGTAACTTAAGGTGTTTTGTTTCAAGTTCTTCGCAATTTAGGAGTCCTTTTTTTAAAAAAAAAAAGAAGCAAAATATCAATAATCATTTGTAACTTCTGAAGTTCCTTCCATGCATGCACTACACCAGTCAATAGATTACAACACATTCTATATTGGTGAGCTGCCTACTAGATATAAGATGTATCTTAAAAAACCAGATAAGTTATAAAATACTGCTTAAACATCAAACAAGAACAAAAAAAAAGTCAAGATAATATGAAAATGATAGAAGATACTAAAATTCATTAAAAATTCTAAACAACAAGTAGTGAAAAATGATAAATGCTATCCAATTCACAAAACGAATCCAACTCTCAATAGAATGCAATAGGCAAGGTATGGCAGCTGAAAAATTACAACTGCTATTGACTCATTCATGATTGTGGGAACATTGTTCAGATGAAATGTGATGTCACATCACACCAGCCATGACTGATGGTAAGTTTACATTCAAAATACTCATCACTGGCATGATGTAGAAAACAGAACACTAATCTTCAAAATGAGTGCTGAATACTTGAAGGATCTTTTTAAACAAAGCATTGCATACTGTATGTATACACTGGATGAACAGTACAATTAAATGTAAAATTCACATAAGGCATGGAAGAGGAGTAATGGCTAACTGTTAAAACTGTGTTCTAGTTATACACTCAATACAACATACCTCTAGTTGTGTGTGCATGCACACACATGTATCTATGAAAAGGGCAGAATAGCTTTAAGAGCTTTAAAGACTTCCTTTGTTGGGTTTCTCAGTACAAGGCTGTAAAATGTGACTGTAAAATGTGGTTAGGTGTAGCATTAGGAGAGCTGTAAGCATTTTACTCCAACTGTACAATGTATGGAGGTGTAAAGACACTTAAAGTAAATTTTCATTCATTAACAATGACCAGCAATATTTAAATATTGTGAAGGATGCCAAAAGGTAAATACAATAATGTGGCTTAAATTGACTTTAAATCATAGCACATTAAATGTTTCATGAATTATTAAATCTCTTGTAAAATTTTATCAGAAAAATATGACAACTTCATAAAAAATCAAATACAAAAGTTTGTAGGAAATCTTAATTTTAAATCATGAATTTGCAGAATCTACAGAAAATCTCAATTTTAAATCATGAATTTTACATTACTTGTGAAACCTAAGAGATAATCTTTCTGAGCATTCAAAAAGAACTTTTATCTTTTCAATTATATCACATTCTTAGGAATATTACTGATTATTTTCTAATTTATAGATCAGTGACTAGTTGTCACTTTGAAAACTATATATTTCGAACGGGAATTTGGCAGCGCCACCTCTAGCCAAACAATTATTCTGTGCTGATGAAGGGAAATAACCTGGAAATTGCGATACACAGATATTGTTTTGAACCAGGTGGGGGTGCTAGATTCCCTTGTTTGAAAATGTAAGGACACAGATCACGTCATAGAGCCAGCTGGAGACGATGTGCCCTGGGGCTAAATTACAGCAACATTTGTCCTAAACCAGGACTGCCATGTTATGTTGGCAAACAATCTTTACTACAAAGTACTGTTGCTGAATGTCTCACATTGTGAGATTTAAAAATAGTAATTTTAGTTGAATAAGAGAAGTATGTATTATGAAATCACAAACATCAGTAAAATTTTTTATATTGTGGATACAAAATGAGTACAAATCCAAAAATCAATGTTCATATAAGTTTAATGAAGAACACCTACTTAGTAATATGATGATGATGATATATATACATATACATATATATATATATATATATATATATATACACACACACACACACATTATATATATACACACACACACAGATATATATATATAAATAATGTTCAGGAGTTAATTAGTTAGTAACAGAATGTACTCTTTTAAATGAGTGTTTCTAAAAAGTTTTTTTAAACTGTCACCCTCTTTTTTTTGTTCACTCTCTTTCAATGCCACTCATCCTCTGCTTTGTTTAGCAAAATCAAATATGCTACAAAAAGTTACTGCCAACAGATTGATTGCCATTAAAAGACTTAGGCATAAGACATTTCATCAATATATATTACCATACAATTCAGACACAATGGAAACTGAAAACATTTTATGAAAATTAGGGCAATTAAAAGACGCATGTATTGCCTCCTCTATGATCCCCTCTGTTTCCATTACCCGATGCTCAAAATATCTGGCAGTGTTGGCTATAGCCTAGTCACCCGTATTACGAACCAGGTGATACACGAAGGAGTCATACCCTATGACTGGTGTAGCAGCATCATAGTCAACTGCTACAAAGGTAAAGGGGACGCTTTAGATACAAATAATTACAGAGGCATCAAGCTGTTAGATCAGGTTATGAAAGTTACAGAGAGGGTCATAGCCCAACTAATTAGGGAGCGAATCAATTTAGATGAGATGCAGTTTGGGTTCGTGCCAGGTAAAAGCACTACTGATGCCTTATTTCTAGTGAGACAGTTGCAAGAGAAATACCTAGCTAAGGATAAACCTCTGTACCTGGCTTTCGTTG
>NC_068982.1:36980452-36987311 GCF_001194135.2 Octopus bimaculoides | reverse complement strand
GGCACATAAAAGACACCATTTCGAGCGTGGCCGTTTTCGTGCGGGTGACACGTAAAAGCACCCACTACACTCTCTGAGTGGTTGGCGTTAGGAAGGGCATCCAGCTGTAGAAACTCTGCCAAATCAGACTGGAGCCTGGTGTTGCCATCCGGTTTCACCAGTCCTCAGTCAAATCGTCCAACCCATGCTAGCATGGAAAGCGGACGTTAAACGATGATGATGATACACACTAAATTTCTGTAAGCAGATGAATATCATCAGCATCATTTTATGTTTGTTTTCAACACTGATATAGGTTGGATGGCTTATCAGCTTGATTCAGTTATTTTTCAGTTCCTAGACATAATTTAAAAAAAAATTACATCATAGGTCTTTCCTGAGCCAAAGGTTCATAAGGCCGGTTTCCTAGATTCTGTGGCATATCTATATTCCCCAACTGGATGGGATGCCAGTCCATTGCATGTTTACCCATTTTTTGTCAGCTGAGTGGAATGGAGCAATGTGAAATGAAGTGTCCTGCTCAAGAACACAATATCACGGGATCATAATCATACAATCACAAGTACAACCCCCATACTACAAAGTCACATGCCTCCTACAGAGATTAGAGGGCAACAAATCACATGCTCCATTCTTTTTGTATGTTTTCTATGGCTGGATTCTCTTCCTAAAATCAAGCATTTCACAAAGTGTACCTGGTGTATTTTATAGTGACACAAGCAAGAGAAAGGGGGAGAGAACATTGCCTTGATTTCTTCAAACTAGTGTTCTTTCTCCCCACTGCATCCATTTTCTTGAGGCAAGGAAGACTGATAGGGTAAATAGAGGAGAAAGAGTGGAAGCTAAGGTGAGAGAAGAGAAAATAAAGTGAAACAATACAATAAGTTGCCTTAGTCCTTGTAAGATTAAAGAGTATTCTTTGTAGTCTCAGATTATTTAAAGTGACAAAGAGTGTGAAAATTAGAAAGGGAGTAATCACTACAAGGGTGAAAAAGACTATGGTATGAGAATGATGGAAGAAATAGTGTTAAGATGGTAGAAGTAGAGAGATAGGAGACAGTGATAGATACATATTGGCAGTTGATAGGAGGTTAAATAGAAAATAATGTGATGAGATAGCAATAAAAATGTCATGTTAGGAGGTTAAATAAAAATAGTCTGGTAGGATAGCATTTAAAGATGTGTCATGGTAGAAGAGTGCAAGTGACGGAGGCAAGAAAGATAGATGATAAAGGGAGTGGTTGATGTCAACTAGAAATCATATGAGGAGAGAGAATGATAGTGGTAGAGAGTAATGACAGAGGGTAATGAATACAGACTGATTTAATCTTTGTAATAAAAGTATAGTGTTGAAAGGGAGGCAGAATGATAGAAGGGTGATAATGGAAAAGAGGTATGGCGACAATGGATTATGGTGGAGGGATCAAATACGGACTGACAACATGCCTTCCTCATTACACAGGTGGAATGTTACAGTGAATAGGAAAGAGGATGATAGAGAAGAGGATAAAGAATAGGTCAGTAGGTGGAAACTTAACAAGAGAATTCTGAGTGAGCCACCAAATGATGTATTACACATCCCTCAACCCCCATCATCTCCACAGTTATTTTAATAAGCAATTTGTCATTCTTACATTGGAGGGTAGATCTTCCCTACCACCACATCGCCAAATGGAAGTAAAAAGAAATTATGAAAATCAAGAATTTACCTCATATTGTAATTTTTGTTTTGCTAAAATTTCTTCAAATTCATTCCATTGCTGTTTAAGTGCATTCACTTTTAATGTAGCATCTTCAAGCATACCGATATCTGCCATATTCTTCAGTTGATTAGTAATGTCCAAAATAGCAGATAAAGCTCCTTGTCGTTTCAACATTTCATCTTCTACAGTCTGAAGAAGAAAGCAAGTATATCATTAACCTATCAATTATAATAATAATTGCTTCTATGGTTATAGCTAAATTTGAAGATGTAACAGAATAACTGCATGGATCAACAACAAAATAATTTCACTTTCATTTAGAATTCTATGTAATTCCCTGGGTATTAAAATAAAACTTTTGTCTGTAGAGTAGAGGGAAATATTTTGTGAAGTGGAGTTTGTAAATGAATTAAAATTGAAATTGAACATAACTAATTCTCTAGTTGCTTCTCTTCAAATTTACAGATAGGGTTTATGCATGTGAATTTAACTTTGAAGAGGGATAAGCCCAGTTTGGCTGATCTGTCTATAACACTGAAAAAAGTAAGCAGTACACACTGATTTAACAGGTCATGAGGCATTACATTTCTAATTAATATAAATGGAAAATAATTTTAAATGATATTAAATTATTAAGCAAAATATCAAACTAAGTTAGAAACTCTGTTGATGATAGAGGCTTAACTTGCAATTATATTGATGTGGAGCATCCATATGAAAGTGAAAAAACTATTTGTTAAAAAATTATGAAGTTAGGTTTAAGGACAAAGAAAATGTTAACGATTCCTTTTATTATTTTTCTCCAGTTCCTTTGGCACACTTAACATCTACATAAGGTTTCATCATCTCCTGATTAAGAATTTTAGAATCTATTGTTGTAGTCTTAGTGGAAGAAGACTTTACTGCATATTTTGACCAATCTGATATAGCAATAGAAAGACATTTGCAGAAACTAGATGAGACTGTAAATGATGTAAACACTTCAAGAGTATATTTTAAAGATATTGGATGTTGATAACAAGACAATCTTCAGTGAAAAGTGTTTCTTCTCCTCAAAGTTATTTTCTATTAGCATCCATCACACTCTTATATGAATGCCTATCTCTAGGATGATTCATCTCTTACCAACTAACATTATTTGCCTATACTGCAAGCCACTACTACCTCTCCCCAGCTCTCTAGTTATTGACATTCATCAAACTCTCTCACAGCTGATTACTGACTGATACAACTATCCTAACCCTTCTCTCTCTTTCTCTCCCTCATTACCATCTGTTATCATTGTTTCTCCTAATACACTGACATTGCTGTTTCTCTTCCATTACTCCATCTACCACTGCCTCTTCTCCTTCATTGTCCTCTTCCTCAGTCACTCCTATTAATGTTTTCCCTAATTACAATATTGCTTTTCCATTCTTACCCAAATTCATGTTCACTAATTTACCTTCTCTTCTATTTGCTCCATTATTCAGATTGCCCTAAATCAGTGGTTCTCAACTGGGGTCCATATGGCCCCTGAGGAACCATATAAGATTTGGGGGGAGGGTCCAAACAAAATAGTAAATTAGGGACCCACAATAGCATTGATGTATTTGTATGCATTGGGTATGTTTTGCAAGAAACAGGTTTCTTTCTCAAACATTTTCTATAGTTCAACCTACATGAGTTAATGTGTGAAAAACAATATAGGAATTTTGAAAGAAGTTTCTATAAAACTGTTTTTAAACATTAAATGGCTCTGGGGGTCCAGCAGAATGAAATAGTAGTCAAGGGGTCCACAGATAAAAAAATGGTTGAGAACCCTTGCTCTAAATGAATGAGATGACAGAATGGAGTGAGACTCTGTTGTGCAAGGTACATAGCAACCCCACAAATGCTGGTGCCATCTCATGCACTCACCACATATTGTAAAGTGGTTAGAGAAGAAACGGGAACACATTTTTTGCACACATAGAGATTAGTAGCTTTTAGCCATTTATTTTGAATACAAATTTGAAATAACAAAAATTGACCTTTCAAATTTGCACACTGAGCAGAAAATAAGTAGTTTATGTTTCTTTGATGAAAGTTTAACAAAATCTGAAATTAGTCAAATCGATACCTCTTTTTGGCACATGTAGAGATAAACCTGTAGTGTAATAACTTTGTTTACTTTTTGCAGCTAAGCTAAATTGCATGTTTATTAAAACAGGGTCTAACTTACACTCACCTTTATAATTATATATTATCACACACACACTTCACATACATTAAGAAATATACTGTGGCTGTGTGGTAAAGAAGCATGATTCCAAACCATGTGTTCTTTGGTTCAATCACACTGGGTAACACCTTGGGTAAGTGTCTTGTACTATAATTCCAGACTGACAAAAGACATGTCAGTGGATTTGGTAGACAGAAAATGTGTGGAAGTCCATTATATTAATGTGTGTGTGTTTTCCCCCACCACTTCCCATCAGTGGTGTTGGCCTCATTACATTTCTGTAACTTAGCAGTTTTGCAAAAGAGGCCAATGGAATAAATATCAAGCTTAATAATAAATACTGGAGACTTGATTGACTAAACCCTTTAAGGTGGTACTCCAGCATGGCTACAATCCAATGAATGAAACAAGTAAAAGATAAAAATAAGTAAAAATGGTTGTAGACTAAGTGTACACCTGAAGGGTGAAGTACATAAATATGATGTAACATCACAAACTGATTTGTAGTGTATCCTAGAGATGATATTATTTTGCTATTCTTGAGTGATGTCATCTCTTATAAATGACAATCACACACATACACTAAATAAGGGAATATTTAAATAAAGACTGACAATGAGCAAAGTAGAAAGGGATTGCTGTTGATTTTGTCCTAATGCTTGCTATATAAACTCTGCTGGCCTAGTGATAGTTTCAAAACATCTACACACATATGTGTGTGTGTGTGTGTGTGTGAGTGAGTGAGTGAGTGAGAGAGAGAGAGAGAGAGAGAGAGAGAGAGAGAGAGAGAGAAAGAGAGAGAGAGAGAATGAGAGATAATCAAAACACAAGTAAGTTTGAATGAGTAAAAGAATTAAGAAGTTTGTGTAATAATCTTTCGTCATGATGAAATGATAAACAGTTTAAAATACAACTCATATGAAAGAAAACATCTTTCCTTGCATTACATACAAGCAGTTACAAATAATTATTCTTGAATACAACTTGACTATTGGGACTGATGTGATTGACTAACCTCCTTCCCTAAAAAAATTCAGGCCTTGTGCCTATAGCAGAAAGGATTATTAGTATTAAAAAATGAATATAAATTGATTCAGGATTGGTGGTGGTGGTGGGGGGGGGGTTCATAGCTCAATCCCAATTATGATTTTCTCTCACTAAAAAATTTGACAGTAAATTAAATAGAACATACAAGTTATAGAACTAGTATGTTCTACTTTGTGTTAACACCAGAAGCTGTTTTTTTTTCTTGTTTTTAAATTCATAATCAGAATATCCTAAAAAATTTGACAGTAAATAAAATAGAACATGCAAGTTATAGAACTAGTATGTTCTACTTTGTGTTAACACTAGAAGCTGCTTTTTTAATTTTGTTTTTAAATTCATAAGAATACCCTAATAGGTTCTTGAAGTGAATCTACAGTTGTATAACAAAGTGTTTCATTATTTCATTTATGCTTCAGTATTATTTTGTCTATGAATACCAGAAAATTAAATAACCCAATCACTTCCTAGACATTCAGACAATTTTTGAGACAAAAAAAAAATTGGTTTGAATTTTACAAGAATGCAGTAGATTATATAAAACTACAGCATATGCTCCTCAACAATGTGAGCAGAATATTTTTACAAAATGATTTTCATATAACAATATAAGACATTCAATGACATAAAAAAGAAGAAATCTTTTGAGGAAATTAAATCATCAATCAATGGAGGAGAAAATATTCATTTAATTGAATGTGCATATATGTGCACACACATCATAGAAGCCAATATGAGAAACTAGAATTTAAGTAAATAAAAACGGAATATTTTGAGCAAAGGAGGAGGAATTTTTTTTTCATTTTGTCTTAGTATGTTTTTAAGTAATGATTGGCAAGTGAAAGCCATATTGAATATAAAAAGAAAAGTGAATATGGTTAAATAACATTAGAAATGACAGTTATTTGTTTATAACATTTTATATTCATTCACTATATTGGCATAAGTTGGATCATTCACTGCAAACAAAACAACTGTAGTAATTAATTATTTGAGTAAATTTTGAATACTTTGAAGTTCTTCCTAACAGTAATCATTTGACCATATATTAGAATAGACCAAATGAAACTAAATTTAGTACAAGTGTAAAGGAATAATAGATGTTACAATATCTTAGCCATCTGATTTGATATTTCCTTAACAGTAAGGCACTTTTATGTAGCGATTTAAATAAGGTTAAGATTAAATCACAAATATGAAAGAGGTTGAAGTATTTAAAGCAATGTAATGACACAACAACCATTGATAATAATGGTTGGTTTGAAAATGAAATAAACCTCAATGTTCTATGCTTTGCCACTATGCAACATCACACTTTGTACAACAGCATCATACAATTTGCCTCTCACCTTCACTTGGAGAAAGAATAATTTTGTTGGCAAAAGAAATAATAGTTCCCTGGACTTTTTCCACCTTACTTTTACTCTAGCTATATGCTATCAAAATATTTTACATAACACTAGAAATCAACTACTTTTAAGAAGCCACCCAAGCAGTTGAAAAAATATATTTTATAAGAGCAGTTACTGCTAACTACTCCTGTGCACCTTTTACATTACATAAGAAGTCTTTTTGTGTATCAATCAGCTTGATGGCACCTTTCATGCATCAGTAATTTATACTAGGCACACAGTATGGAATTCCTACATACTACTTTTCCTCATGTTCAGTTTGGTCAGTTCTGAGATGGCTGCAGAGTTTTGTCTTCCTTCCTGCTAACTAAATTTTTTTGATTTTCATTGGTTTGTTTGCAGGACCATTAATATTAAACCTTTGCTTCCATGTTTAGATGATTTTTAATTCTTTGATAGATTCAGCTCTTAGAATTAGGTCATTGGCAAAGGAAAGTTCTCATGGTCAATTTTAAACTCTGTAGCATAATATCAGAATATATGGAAGGGGGGGGGGG
>NC_068982.1:36976792-36980442 GCF_001194135.2 Octopus bimaculoides | reverse complement strand
TATGGAAGGGGGGGGGGATTAAAAAGACCACATTATTAATGTAGAAAAGAAGTGAGATGATATATGAATAGAATTTTGAGATACAATTAAGAAATGTACCAAGCTAATTTAAATGATTGGAACTTAGTAGAACTATATGCACCTTCTTTAAGACGTTTTCTTTACTTCAGGCTACATTTGATTTAAGTATCATGAATTTGCTTTTTGTTAAGTTCATGTCATAACCTATTTCAAATCAACAACTGGCTAATTACCTTTTGCATATGGCCTTTCAATGGCCAAGCTTATGATTAAAGCATCTTAAATGCCTGGAAATAGATGGAACAACTGCAGTATGCAATTTGAAGTTCTTTGGAGTTATTTGGCTAAGAAAATTACTTATGATAATAACTTAAATATATTATTTTTAAGAAAACTTTTTTAATTGTTGCAATGTATGAAGCAAGTTATTTTCATATTTCTTCATCTACAGATTGAGAACCATCCACAGTCTTTTATCTAATGTCTATCAGGAATTACTTTCATTTTTAAGTCCACTAAGTTGTCCTCAAGTGTCTCTTGATATATTTTTTTTCTTTTTCATGTGTTGAGTTACCAAATATTGTTCTTGATTTTAATTATAATTTTTATTTGTTTAAGAGCAGAAGACCTTTCGTTGGTTACATGCTTATGCTCAGAAAAGGGAAAGTTTGGAAACTCATAACTTTTTAGTAAATAAAATTTTAACCATTTAACATGTTTACAACTTCTAGAATCAACATCTTTTGGCAACTTCTGCTACATCATAAAAACTCATTTCACAAACTCCCTTCAATTTTCACCTTACAGTCAGCTGACTCTTCCCCAATTCTACCATGATAACTATGATTTATTCTTTGAACTTATTTCTACTATGCTGATGTCAAAAATAACTATCAAACATCTCTTTGGCACTAGTCCATCAAAATGGATACCATATCTTCTGAAACATTTTCTAGCTCTACATCTTTTGGAATTCTTAAATGACATTTTCCTCACCATAGATTATTTAAAAATTAATCAAACACAATTTATGCATTGCACACTTCCAGTTATTAGCAAACTCATAAAAGAAGAAAACTAATTGAATAAATAAAATTTCCAAGTTTAATTTTATTTTTTAGTAGAATTGCCAGAAAAAGCTGGAACATTAGGAAATAAAATTTCAGACAATGATAACATCATATAAACAATTCTTTGTTCCACATTCTTTCAAAAAAAAAAAAGACCTTAAAAATAGACAAGTACTTACAGAAATAAATTCCACTTCTTTATCTAGGTTACAATTAATATCTGTTGCTCTTTCATTTAACTCAATATTCCTGGTGGAAATAAATTCTTGTACTGAAATAACTTCCTTCTTCAGTTTTCGAGCTAATTTAACAGCTTTTTCTAAGTTTGATTTTCCTTGTGTTACCTGTATAATGAGAATTGTAAGATAGCATAAATTAATGAAAACTACTCAATACATCTATCAAGAAAACAACTGTCAAATGATTATTGAAAATGGTTGGGTCTTAAAATATCATTTTATATTAAAAACATTCCAAGTCAAAATATTTCATGTAAAAAGCGTCTGTGCTGGTGCCACATACGAAGTACCTGGGCTGGTACCACATAAAAAAAGCACCCAGTACACTCTGTAAAGTGATTGGTGTTAAGAAGGACATCCAGATGTAGAAACTATGCCAGGTGCAGCTCTCCAGCTTGCCAACTCCTGTCAAACTGTCCAATCCATACTGGCATGGAAAATGGATATTTAATGATTGTTATTTTGATTAAATAAAGTACTAGTTAAATACTGGGGGTGTTGATATCAACTAACTCTACCCATCAAAAATTGCTGGCCTTGTGCTTAAATAAAAAACTTATTATTATTAAAATTAAATACCAGTAAACTGGAGTTGATGTAGTTGACTTGCCCTTTCCCTTCAAAATTGCTGACCTCGTGCCAAAATTAGAATATATTATTGTGGAATTTCTTCTGACTGTTTACATTCAAAGATCAAATTCCACTTAGGTTAACTTTGCTTTTCATCCTTTTGTGGTCAATAAAATAAGGTACCAGTCAAGTACAGAGGTCAATGCAATCAAGTTGCCCCACCCCTAAAATTGCTGGCCTTGTGTCAAATTCTGAAACCATTATTATTTTCAAAATTATTATCATATATTTCAAACATTTTTATATCTCACCCCTATGATGGAATTTAGGTTGGCTTACTCTTGGATAACCACCTGTGACTTCAGCCATCCAAGAATAAATAAAAGGGAGAATATATGTATATATTTGTTACTCATTAAATCATTAAATACATTTTTGTACTTTAAAAAAGTGTCATGAATTAAAATAATATTTATTTAGAAAATTATTATAAAGTGTTCAATTCTTACAATATTTTACACAAGTTATTTTCAACTTTTTATCAATAGGTGTGTGTGTGTGTGTCATTAATAACAAAGAAACTAGACAGATCAATAGCTTGCTACATCCTATTATAATCAACTTCACAATCACCACCGTCATCATCTCCTCACACACAGAAGAATTGGAAGTACATCTATCTTAAAATCGCTATTACAATTATACATTTTCACATTCTTCAATATATAGAATATTGATTTTCTTTGACTAGGCATTAGGCAATCTTATGTTTTGTGGGGCAAAGATAAAGTCAATTGAAATGATGTCAAGATATTACTGGTTCTTATTTTATTAACTTCTGAGGAAAGAAATGCAAAGTTAATACTAAATACACTATGACAAAACTATAATACTGTTAGGTAATTTAGTTTTATCTATCTACCTATCTCACTCTTTATATTCTTATAGATATAATATTATCAAACAAATTTTGATGATTAAATGTGACACCCCTTATTCTGGAATGTGGATCTGAGTTACAGCTAAAAATAGAATTGCTGATCCACTATCAGCATTAACAATATCCATACCACAGGTGCATAGAAACCTCTTTTATCGATAGCTATGAAATCCCAAAGGCCCATATATGTCACTCACAAACAGCCATAAAATTCTCCAAGGCAGATGCACCCTACTCACTATATTGTAGTGAGCAGGGTGAAATCCCAGTTACACTTAAATGGGTCTTTTAACTGTTCACATGGGATTTCATAACTGTAGATAAGAAACACTTATATGCATCTTGGTATGGATAGTGTTAAAATATGAATTTTTAAAGTATGAAAATGAGGATAAACAGATAGAAGAGGAATGGGGAAGATCAGAATATTTAAAACTGACTTCAAACCAGTTTTACATTTTAAATTACAGTAAATCTATAGGGGGAAATGAAAAGTTAGTATTTTTTATACAGTTCCCAATCCTCTTTAAAAATGAAAACATCACATATAATAATAGAAATTTACACAAAGATCTATGTCGGTCCATATGTCTATAGGGTGTCAAGATAATCTAAGCAGACAGAATTTTCTCAATTAGTGAGTTTCTTTTGTTCATTTTTACATGCATTTCTACCATGTTATTATTAGTTAGATGAATATATTGGGGCATTGTTTTACAGCCTGATGCTCTTCTTGTCAATAAAACCCTTAAGTGTTTTTCAAGTAAGGGATTTCTTATTCCATACATCTTTGAAAGTGCAGTGTGTGTG
>NC_068982.1:36957713-36976332 GCF_001194135.2 Octopus bimaculoides | reverse complement strand
ACTCCTTTGGCTGATTAAGCGGTGTAAAGCGTATTTAATTTCCATAGCTTCGTTTTGCTTTTTTCTTTTTAAATTTGCTGTTTTACCCTAACCCTAACACCGATAGAATTGTTTCAGAATCGTTTGTTTATGTAGTCGGCACTTAATGTATATCGGCTGAATGGACGTCAGTGATTGGTTGAAATTACAGAAATACGACAACTTTAACATGGAATAACTTAGGGATTTCTTTTTTTTTTTAAGAAGACTAAGAGAAAAAGATGTTTTATATGACACATTCTACCAGTGTTCCAAGTTTCAAAGTGTTTTGTTAATGAAAAATGTGGCCCCCGTTTTAAAAAAGATCCACAACTTCTTCCACAATTCATTGTATGTAGTGTGTTGCATGCAAACAAATGAAGTCCATGTGCAAGTGATCTGATGCTTCTAATAAAACTTTGTTTGCCTATGCTTTCCAGTAAACATAGTTTGGTTATCCTTATTTTTAGTAACTATTCTTATTTTCCATCTTTTTCTAAATTTTTCAAATTGTAGTGGTAATCTATGGACATGCTACATTTATATGAATATAATCTTTGTACAGCTTTCCATATGCTAATTTCCCTCACAGGGTTTTGGTCAACCCAATACTATAATAGAAGACACTGCATAGTGGGACTGAAACATAGACCTGCATAGTTGTGAAACAAACTTCTTAACCACACAGTTATGCCAACAACTATAATAGAAATGAAAATAAATATTGTTTTTGCTCATCAATGGGATGCTTATTTGATTGTTAACTCTCCAAATATTACATCTTATTGCTCACTAGCTTCTTTTCCAAAATATACAAATAAGGGGAAGCCTACAGCTAGTTGAAGAATATCTTTCTGAATTATATATGACTTGTGGTCAGTGAAACTCAGGCGAAAGTGTTAAGAATATTTCAAGTTTAATTTTCATTAAATCAGTTGGACTAAAGTAAACTAAAAATAACGTGCTAAGATTATACCAAATAGAAACTGAGTTGGTAACAGGGCTGACACAAATAGCAAAGATATGCTTTTATTATGATAATTATAGCAATGATAAGCTGTGTGCATGTGAATCTATAACTGCATATGTATATATACATATATTTGATTAAGCATTACCATTAAACAATATCTTACAGTATCTTACATTAAGTTCCACCTAAAAATATTTGCTTTGGAGTAATGCTGTTTACTTGTTGCTACTTGCAAGCTGCATACTATTAATATTTTTTTTATTACTCTGCAATGAAATCATTTTCCTGTATCATGAAATGCTTAAGAGATAATTCAAAGGCTAGAATGTATATAAACAGAACACATAATTTGCAACATCTGTAATAAAGTTATTGTTTACAAATACTGTGACTACTGAAATCATACAACTACGTAATATGTGACATATCTAAACAATGACTAAACCACTTCAATGCTTTTTTTTATACCTGCTTATATGGTGAGAGTAGTAGAAGAATATTACACTGAATAGATTTACAGAGTGGTCTATTTACTTCATGTCCTGTGCAAAATAGGACACAAAATATTTTTTAGTGTGAAAATGGTGAATACCTTCCTTTTTATATTCAGTTTGCAAGATTTATAATTTGAATTCATGTTGGAACAGATTTTGCTATATTTCAGAAGGGCCACTATTTATTTGGCCCTATTGGTCTTATTTTGTTTCTTTTATTTTATTATTAGTTGACTAGTTAACTATTTAACCCAATTAACTATTGATTATTGGATTAATTGTTTGGTTAATCAATCAACTAGGTCTGTCAAAGTCCTTTCATTGCCATTTGTGACCCCATCAGTGACATGCCCCTCACTACTCCAGGTCTGTCTTCAGGCCAACAAAGATAATAGAAATAAAATTATAAATATTTTGATTAAAGAGTATTAGTTGAATAATTGATATCTTTACATCATAGCCTAAATGAATAATAAAATGACTGGTATAGTTTTTGCAAAATATAATTATATTTTGCAGCATATAAATACCAGTTGGGAGAAAAAAAGAATAAAAGATTAAAACTTACTTGACCACCGAGTATATTATATTGTTGCTTAAGAGCATCCAGCTGTTTCCCAAGCTTTTCTGGAAAATCCACCTGCTTCTTTTCAACAACCTGTCGTCCAGTTTTGATAACATATTCAACCTCTGTTTTCAATTCACTCATAGTTTTGTAAAATTTCTGTCAAGACAGAGTAATAAAATAATACTATCAATTTATTGAAATGACATTTCAACGATCACATATATTAAGGCAATTATATATCTTAACATTTATATAAAGAGACACCTTTTTTTCAAGGAGCATGTTAGAGGCTAAGTGCATAAATTTCAATGTTTGCTTCTCTTTTGTGCAACTCTACTTGAACCATTGACTAATTGTTTGGATGCAGCAACACCCACAATTTTTCTGCTTTCCTGTTCCCACTCACTTCTACTAACGCTGTAACTTGAGAATCCACCCTGACATCTCATCACTGTTATTTTTATCTCTTTCCAGCTCCATCCTGGTCACTCTTACCTTCTCTATAATGTGAGTAGCCAAGTAGCTCTTCTGTTCTGACTCCTTCTCTCATACTTTAAAACCATTACCTTCTAGCATAAAGCTACTTCCTTCTCTACTGTAGTCCCACTCAGTAAAGGGGATTATAGTCTTGTAATCTGCATGGTGACCTCACCAGTGCCATAAAAAAAAAACACCCAGAACAGACACTGGAATGAAGTGAGTATGCTCCACTGGATGCGTAATGTTAATGTGCATACATGAACAAGTACAAGTGCCCCGAGAGAAAAGTTGGACATAAGAAGCATCAAATGTGGTGTGCAAGAGAGATGACTGCGCTGGTATGGTCATGTGTTACATATGGATGAGGACAGCTGTGTGAAGAAGTATCACACCCTAACAGTGGAGGGAACCTGTGGAAGAGGTAGACCCAGGAATCCTGGGATGAGGCGGTGAAGCATGACCTTCGAACACTGGGCTTCACAGAAGCAATGACAAGCGACAGAAACCTTTAGAAATATGCTGTACTTGAGAAGACCCGGCAAGCCAAGTGAGACCATAACTGTGGTCTATGCCAGTGTCGCATAACTGGCCCATTTAAGAGTACCCTTCAATTGTTGGGCAATATGCTGTGCTTGAGAAGACCTGTTGAACCAAGTGAAATCATTGTCATGGCCGATGCCAGTATCGCCTAACTGGCACCCGTGCCAGTGGCACATAATAAGCACCATTCGAATGTGGTCATTGCCAGTGCCACCTGGCTCCTGTGCTGGTGGCACATAAAAAGCAACATTCGAGCGAGGTTGATGGCAGTGCTGCCTGACTGGCTCTCATGCCAGTGACACATAAAAGGCACCCACTACACTCTCAGAGTGTTGGCGTTAGGAAGAGCATCCAGCTGTAGAAACCTTGCCAGATCAGATTGGAGCCTGGTGCAGCCTCCTGGCTTGCCAGTCCTCAGTCAGACCGTCCAACCCATGCGAGCATGGAAAGCAGATGTTAAACAATGATGATGATGACTGTGTGTGTTATATATCAATAACACAAATCTTGTGGTTTTCTGAAATGTTAAGATATATTAGACACTTTCCACAGTACTATCTTTTATTCTGCTTAACAGACAATCCAAGAAAGATTTATAAATGATTACATCTACTCTTGATACATTACTATTTTCTACATTAATGTGCCCATGATTAATTTAGATGATCACAAAGGAATTCAAAAAATGCAAACAACCACAGACTACCAATATAGGTTTAGCAACGATACTAGCATGATAAAAAAACTTAACTGTAAAGTACTGTAACAGATATTGCTCTTCTGGATATTTGAAAACTATTCCTTCTTCACTCAAAATTAACTGCTAAACATGCCTTACGCCGTCGTCCTCTCTTTGTGTGTGTGCGCTAAGCAATGAGCACTTGAATTCACTATCTTGTCATACAATTCTACCAAATCAGAAACTATTTCCTTTTTCAGCTTAAAATTAACCAGCCCATTAAAAAAACATTCGAACGAGATTGTTGCCAGTGCTGGTGGACTGGCTCCTGTGCAGGTGGCACGTAAAACACATCATTTTGAGCGTGGCCGTTGCCAGTACCACCTGACTGGCCTTCGTGCCGGTGGCACGTAAATGCACCCACTACACTCTTGGAGTGGTTGGCGTTAGGAAGGGCATCCAGGTGTAAAAACTCTGCCAAATCAGATTGGAGCCTGGTGTAGCCATCTGGTTCGCCAGTCCTCAGTCAAATCGTCCAACCCATGCTAACATGGAAGGCGGACGTTAAATGACGATAATGATGATGATCATTATTATCCATTCTGGACAGGATCTTAGTAAAACATTAAAAAAAAACAAACAAAAAAAAACAACGGCATGCTGAGATATACATCTAAACAGAAAAGAGAAAGATACTGGAGAACTTGATCTTATACTCTGTAGTTACTGGCTTCCACATTAAAATTGTCACAAACAAACTAATAAAGGTTTGGCAAGAATTTACATAATTCAGAGTTCAATCAACATCTGCTGTGAGAGTGATGGAACAAGATATTTAACTCTTTCCATAATTAAGATCAACAGAAGATTACTGAATTTATTCTTGACTGAAAGAGAGGGAAGAGAAGGAGTCTAAGAGATAACAATGTCTTCCAATCTCTAGGTCTCCAGAAAATTGTCATATTAGAAAAATATACAGGGGTTGGACAAAATAATGGAAACACCTAGCATCATAATTTTGAAATATCATTAAAACCATCAAAAGCTTGTTTATTTTTATGTTTTTTTATTTATTATTAGTGTTGCTTAACATGTTTTGCTAAAAATTGCTGTTTCTTTTTGATATCATCAGAAAAAGGTAATTAAAATTCATTAAAATGACAGATGTATCGGACTTTCAAAGAGGTCAAATTATTGGTGCTCATATGGCAGGCGCTAGCGTAACGAAAACAGCCGAAATGTTAGGTGTATCAAGAAGTACTGTCTCGAAAGTAATGACAACCTTTGAGAAAGAGGGAAAAACCTCCTTGTCGAAACAAAACTCTGGAAGAAAACCAAAACTTTCAGATAGGGACCATCGGACCCATATACGAATTGTTAGAAAGGATCACAAAAGTACAGCTCCCGAAATTACTGCAGAGCTTAATGACCACCTTGAGAACCCAGTTTCCACAAAAACTGTTTGCCGGGAGCTGCACAAAGCCAGATTTCATGGGAGGGCTGCAATCAGAAAACCACTACTTTCAAAAACAAACGTTGCAAAGCATTTAGAGTGGAGTAAAAACCTACCTAGAGCAGTGGAAGAATGTTATTTTCTTGGACAAGTCACCCATTACCTTATTTCTGACCACTGGCTGAGTATACATGTGGAGACGGCCAAAAGAAGCATTTGACCCAGACTACCTTCTTCCAACTGTTAAACATGGAAGATCTGAGATGATCTAGGAGCTATATCTTGGAAATCCGCTGGCCCAATGGTTTCCCTGCATGGCAGATTTAATAGTCAATACTATTTAAGCATTTTATCTGATCAAATTCGTCCTATGTCTGCGGAACTGTTTCCGGAAGGAGATGCAATCTTTCAGGATGATAATGCATCAATTCACACAGCTAAAGTTGTTACTGAATGGTACGAGGAACATGCTAGTGAGGTCGAACATCTTATCTGGCCACGACAGTCTCCAGATCTCAATATTATTGAACATTTATGGTGCATTTTAGAAAAACAAGTAAGGAGTTTATATCCTCACCATCATCACTACAAAAACTGGAGACTGTTTTAGCTGAAGAATGGACAAAAATTCCTTTGGAAACAATTCAAACTTTGTACAAGTCCATACCTCGTAGAATTCAAGCTGTAATTACTGCCAAAGGCGGTCCTACCTCAAATTAAAATAAATTTGTTTGAAGTTTTAAGGTGTTTCCATTATTTTGTCCAACCCCCCATATATTCAGAAAGTCCTCTGTGGATGCTTTTGATCAAAATCTGTAAATATGTTTGTATAAATACATATTAATATAGACCAGAATACACTAGTGTATACAAGCATATTTTACTTAATGTATCTCAATGTGTGAGTGTGTTTTCATACTGGTATAAATATGTAAATAAAAGAAAAAACATTCATGAAAAGAGCCATTTAAATGTCTCATACATCACAATCCGTTATGTTCTAGTATAATAGCAAACAAAATGCATCCAATAAATGATGATAAAATATTAAAATTATAAAATCAAATTCACTTACAATGCATTGGTCTAACTGTCCTTGAATTATCTCTGGTTCCTCTGAGTGTAGATCTAATAAATGAATCCGTCCTTCGATGCTGCTAAGTTCTCTTTTAACATGATTTAATTTTGGTTCAAAATCATAGGGACATTGGAATTTAAGAAACTTGATATTAACTTCATCAAAATGATGCTGCAAAATTAAAATTTGAGATAGACAGCCATTACAATTTAAAGAAAAGATTAGTACTTCAAAATGCTTATTCTAGAGTTCTATTATCTATTAGCCTAGTTTAACAAATTATGAAAACATTCAATAGTTTTCTGTTAATTTCAGAAGCAGTCATTGTAATTTGGAAAGAAACCTCAACTGATATGGTCATATAATATAAATAAATGATATTTGCAGGGATGAAGAATGCCACATGAACGGATGATAGATATTCTCTGCAGAAGAGTCAGGCTGTGGAAGGATTTTGAAAATGCAGATGAAATAGCTCTTCCAATATTAGACCTTACAGATGATATAATACAGAAATGTGAGTTAAAATGCAGGAATATGACCTAAGAAGGCTGTATTATAAATCACACACACAGATTATATATATATATATATATATATATATATATATATGATGACTGCAGGTCTCAAGCTGAAACTAATGAAAAGGAAGATAAATAAATAGTTTCATAGATTATTTGAAGGCATATAGCTCAGTGGTTAAGATGTTAAGCTTACGATCATAAGGTTGGGCATCTGCCCTTGAGCTAAGCACTTAATTTCTTGTTGCTCCAGTCTACTCAAATGAAATTGAGTACTGACCATGTGCTGGTGCAACCCTCTCTTGGTCTGGCTGTCACATCCTCATTGTTCATAACTACATAGGTACCTAAAACAATTAGCAAAAACATGGCACCTGCTACCAACCCATACTTGTTTGCAACTCACAGCTATGCTTCTTCCTGAAACAACTGTCAAAATTAACTGAATAGGTACTCAATGAATAAGCATCTTTTCAAATGCTAATCACCAAGGTATTATGGAAAAAGGGGAACCAATGTTTCAGTTAAACAATTATAAGTGAATGTAATGAGGAATTGTCCTTTGGGTCATACAGCAATATCCAAGGGCAAATGTGATCTAATGTAGTTCAATTTACTGGCTAAATAATCATCTATTTATAATTTACTCTTCATACCAAATAATGTAACACATCAATCTTACTAAATTTTGACTGTATCCACCTTTAGATCACAACATTTAAGCCACATGTTTTCTATGTTTCCAACTTCATTTTACCTTTAACTTAGATATTTATGAGAAGCCTTTGAAGTTCTTAAACCTTTATATAATTTCCTTGTGTCTTCATACATGAGGAATAGGATGAAGAAAAGAGAGCTAGGCCAAAATTGGAACATGTAAATGAACCTTAAGCTTTTCAGTGCATAAACTAATTTTGGTTCTAATTTTAACTTTCTTATACATAACTGTGAATAGAGCCACTAACAGCTAAATCTCCCTCAAATTACATCTACCAACTGAAAAAGGAAGGTCACATTGAATAATATAATCTCTTAATTTTAAATACATGATGCCTGAAAAAAGATAGTATTGTTATGGCTGGAATATCTTTGATCACAAGACTGCTTGGCCAGAGCAGACCTAGGGTTAAACAGCAATATCTTGACTTTTTCAGATACTAAAAACATGAACACACTTAAATACCTTCTTTAAAGGAAGTTAAATCAGTTATTCTGCAGCTGAAGATAAAGTAATATATTTGTAGTTCAGCTATCTTAATCCAAAGTAAACTTGACATCTAGCTTTCAGTGTGACTTTTCTACATCATCTAAGTCAAAAGAATCATTTATTGCCTTAAAGTGCAATGCTATTACATCACTATGTTGCTGCCAAAAATAAACCAGATCAACACAAATTTGATTCATAGATATAAGTTACTACTCAGAAATGTACAACTATCCAACATGCAATTTACTGAAGAAGTTAGTATTGGTTCTAATTTCAACACCTTTATAGTGTTCTCTACCTCTATGTTCATATGAAGAAATTCTATTATTGAATAGGTAGTGGCTTGTAAGACATTTTCAGTTGTATACTTTATCTACTGCTTTACTTATCCCTCATTTTGGTAACTGATAATTAGGCTATCTTCTTACTTAACCTACAGTATAAATTAACTATGTGAGAGATATATTCTTCCTGAAATTGTTTCTTTATCATTTATCTGCTTAAATACATTGATTAACTGATTTATTTGTCTGTTAGCAATATAAACACAACATAACACTTGACGTTATTATTTACATATAGCCCCCCCCCCTCGCGTACACACACACACACACATATCTATATTTATCTCTTACAATTAAGGAAGCTGTATTTGATGAAAACCCCTAAAATAACAACTGTTCCTTTGCTAATAGTGAAGGAAATAATAGTATCATATTAAGAACTGCAACAGCAATTGAAATCTGCTACATACTAAAGATGAAGTTATTATTACTCCTACAAAGAAAGTGCCACACATTGCAATTATTATTGAAGCAAAAGAATATAGTATTTTTTAAAAAATGCAAAGTTATAGTTGCTGAACACAGAACTTTACACCAATTAAAAAAGTTTCAGGTCTTTTTAACAAACCTACAAACAATAACAGAAATGTATTTCCAGATATCATGGAAACAACATTAGAAATAATAGAAAGAATATAGGGATTGATACATGAAGTTTACATAAATATTAATGCCTGTCAGTTTAGGATCAATATTTTAATAAAAGAGGCCAGAAACGTAAATGGTTGCATCGTTTGATGAAGAATTACCAAAGAAAAACACTGATAACAAACAATAAAACAAAAAATTGCAAAAGTGACAGTATCAAGTTCATAAAATGTGCACAAAGTAATCTACTAAGATATCAATTACAAGGTAGCATTGTTTGAATGTCAAATGTACAAAGACAAACAGCTAAACTGCAGCATCTCACCAGGATATTATAACCTGTATACTCTGGAATGCCCAGTCAATCCATAACAAAATACCAATCCTCATATCAACATTAAAAGACAACAATGTCAATGTTGCTTTCATCCCAGATACTTAGCTCACTTCAAACAAAAATATTTACATAGCAGCACTCAGTAACTCCACATAACATATCCATCATTTATTTGAGTAAAACATTTAAGTGGAATGACAGTGTATTACTCTTATATATCAACGAACAATACAAAAAAAGCTAATATCCCTAAAGTCTTTTGAATGTATAGGTTTCAACAAAAGTTTTTCATGAAGTAGAAATTCTATGCACTAAGAATTAAGAGATGCAAAATGCTTCAAGGTGCATTCACCCCATACATGTATGAAAAAAAGTACATAAAAAAATGATGATGATGATAGATGTCAAGGTAGGTAATTTTTATGATGGACTCTACAACTATTCTCTTTTCATCTTCTCCATTTTCTAATATCATGATCTGTAGTGTCAATATTCACCTAAACAGCAATTTTGAAAATAACACTAAAATTCTTGGACAACTTTAAAAATCTCTCATGTTTCAAAGTTTTGATAGACCTATCAAGTAAGCTGGCAATATAATAGATATTAATCTCAAAGTCAGCACTGAATGAGCAGACTTACAATCAAAGGATTTTCAGCTACAACAATAATCTTTTTTTTTTTTTGTGAGACTGCATTATTCAAACTGTTCTGCCATTTAAGACAGTAGAGGGAAATTTGGCAGCTATTTCTAGCATTTGTTCCATGAGCATATAGAATCTTCCTCATTCTCATAATGTATGACTAATAGACGTTGTTTTAAAAGAGAACATCTCAGTGAATGATATAGAAAAAGACATGCAATTAACATTGACCATAGCAAAATGTACTTTAAAATACTACACAACAGAAATCCTTTACATCTCTCCAAATATATTAATGTTCGCAACTGAAAACATATGGATAAACAATTATATGCATCCAATTATATGACAAGACTAAATAATTTAAATTTCTCTAATAATTTTTTACCTTGCATCACAATTTTCTATGGAAGGTAAATTAAAACATAAATACTTATACACTGATTGCACAAGAGAAAATCCTTACTGAATGAAGACAAAAGTAAAGCCAGAAATCAGAGAAGAAAACTATACAATAAATTGATCCACACAAAAATACACACTAATATGTTGAATATCAATCACTGTGTTCTGAAATGTTATTGAAAGATAAAAAATGAACAGTATCCACCAACCATGAATGCTTCTACATCATCATCATCCTTTAATGTCCGTTGTCCATGCTGGCATGGGTTGGATGGTTTGACTGGGCTGGCATGCTAGAAGGCTGCACCAGACTCCAGTCTGATTTGGCATGGCTTTCTATAGCTGGATGCCCTTCTTAACACCAACCACTCCAAGAATGTAATGGGTGCTTTTATATGTCACTGGCAAGGGTGCCATTTGCATGACACTGGGTGCGCTTACATGCCACCAGCATGGGTGCCAATTTGCATGATACTGGTATCTGCCACAGAGGAGCTCCTAGGGGCAGCCTGTCTTGAATTCCTCCATTATTGCTTGGAGGACTATGATGAATAAGAGGGGGCTGAGCACCGAAACTTAGTGAACCCCTACTTGTACCCTGAATTCTTTGCTGTACTCATTGCCCACCTTCACCTTACTGGTAGCATCCCTGACTACTTGTCTTGGCAGAAAACATCATGACCAGAGAAACCACAATTTTATTTTACTTTGTATTAATAGGTAAGACAATCTAAAATCTAAATCGACCAAGATTAAATTTACATCTTTCTTATACAGTGCATAATTAATTTCTTGACTGTAAACATTTATGTCCTAATGAATTTGAAAGTAAATTTGTAGCTGGTGGTCCATGAATATTTCTGGAGGAATTTTGTGAACCATTTCTGAGAAAGGTTGTGCACAGTTTTAAACAGTATCAGGAAATTTCAAAAATGTCTTGATTTAAAAAATGGAATTTACTACACAGCTCCTTCTTATCTCATTTAGTTTGTTCCCAAGACTGAACCAGTAACAACAAGAAACAGTTTTGGAAATTTATGTACAGAACACTTGAAGTCCAAAATAAAGAGTAAACTACCACTAGCTGTAAGAAAATCTCTTCCAAAGAAACCATAATACATTCTATGAAACAGATTATAATTTTCTAAACTTCAAATAATATACTTTTTGTATCTTTTGAAACTATACTGAACACAAGAATCACAAACCGGTTGTTATTAGTGCAGTAGTTGTAATCCTTTCTACTATAGGCATAAGATCCAAAATTTGGGGGAGGGGGCAGATTAATTATACCAACCTCAGTGCTCAAATAGCACTTATCTCAAAGGATGAAAGGCAAAGCCAACCTCAGCAAATAAAGACCAACACGCAAACAATTCTACCAGTTCGCTGCCTTTTTCTAATAATAATAATTATTATTAATTAATTAATTAATTAATTAATTAATTAATTAATTAATTAATTAATTAATTATTATTATTATTATTATTATTATTAATAATATCAGGAAAATTCATGTTCTATATATTTGATTTAATGAGATTTGTTTTTAGAGATGGATGCTCTTCCTAAAACCAATTAACAGTGTGAAAGGAACATATTTATTGTAGATCTCAAATGATATCTCTTATCTTTAAGAACAGAAATTATTTTAATCCTGAGCAGCTGCTGATTTGATACAAACATAAGTGCCCCACACACACTAAAATGATGTTCATATAGCTGAAAAAGAGCAGCTGCTAAAGAAAAAACAAAAATTCTAGCTGCATTCAAAAATAGGCCATTCTACTGAATAGCAAGACTTCATTCACTAATATATAACAATAACTTACACACCAAGATACTGTATCATCTCTTCTGTTGTTGCTACAATGACTCCTCTTCTTCTGATAAGCTGTGTACCAAGTCTACCCAATTCACTTGCCTCTTCTCTCTTGACATATGTATGTTGTCTCACCCATCAAATGCTTCACTCGAATCTTTATCTCCAGAAATACAATCCTTTGGAATTTCCCACCTATACTATATTTTTCCAGCAGACAGCAACCTACAGATATTCAAACCTAATGTAAAGGCCTGCAAAAGTCACAGACATTACCCCTTCTCCTAATATGCAATATATATATGCACACATTCAACATCTCTGATGGCATCTTTTGTAAGACTAATTTTTGCAAAGACACCAAGGAAATAGTTTTCTATTCACTGTCAAAGAGAAATTCTCCAACCTCAAGTAGTTGTGAATGTTACAAAGATCTAAATACATTCCAGAATAAAGCCCGGATTTCATATCTACTGGCATTCAGAAAAGAAAACTATTTATCTGATTAATAAATCTTCTCTTTCTCGAAACCTTTAATCCCTGGCCTATAATTATGGTATGTTTTCACTTTGCTCTTTCTGCTAACAGATTCTCTGAACTTGCTAGCTGGATCCGAAATCCAAATGAATAAATAAATAAATAAATAAAGTAAAAAGAACCCAGAATAGCAATGCTTCTACTCTTCCATTTCATAGAAAAACCTCAAGGGTAATTACAGAATGTTCATCAAAAAAGATATTAATATGAAAATTATATCTAAGGTACAGAGAAGTTCACCTTACTTGCGTGGGACTCAGTATGAGATACAGCCAGGACAGATATCAAAAAGTATTATGTTCAATTCCTCAAATAATTCCTCTAAACCTTACTCAGGAACTTTATTTTATCGACCCCATTCCCACTCCAAAAGACCAAAGGCAAAGTTGACTTCAGTGAAATTTGAAAAGGGCAAAAAAAATACTGCAAGGTATTTTGTCCAACATTAATAATTTTGCCAATACATCATCCTATTATAAAATATTATTAATTCATATAGAATGGATAAAATATAACATGCATTTATGTTGAACAAAAGGAGAAAAAATAATGAAGTGAAGCAGTTCAAAGTTCAAAATGTTCCCAGATCCATGGCATTCAGTTTAATGAGTATCAAGGAAACAATTTTAACAATATAATTATACTTGTTACATTAATGGTATATAATATAGTGACCATCTCACTAGTATTGGCATCATGAAAAAAGCACCCAGTACACACTGTAAAGTGGTTAGCATTAGGAGGGGCATCCAGCTGTAAAAACCATACCAAAGCTGTGCTTGGAGTGAAATAGCTCTGCAGATTATTGGATCCTGTCAAACCATACAATCCATGCAAGCAAGAAAAATGGATGTTAAATGATGGTGAAAGGTATGAAGCTAGAATAATTTTCTGTCTTTATCTAAGACTGAGTGCCAAACATTATTTTATTCATATATTCATAAATCAAAACTAGGGACTTGCAATAACCATCAGTCCTGTCCCCTGTCATCTACATAAAACTATTTAAAAAAAATTTAAACAGTTATATAGCATCAGGTGAGTTAACCATTTAGTTATATTTAGCATAAGAGTTTGAAAATTCAAACTCAATCAAATTTCAAAAGTTATGAGACTTCCACATTCATAAATCTTAAAATGCTCTTCAACAACTCAATGTGAATCATTAAATGAGAAAACCTTAATATAATGGTATGAGAATACCCCAGTCCCTAAATCAACTAAAAGTTTTGAAAGGTTAAATATCTTTATAGGTTAGTCACATAAAATGGAAAGAAACTTATGAAATAATGAAATTTAATTTACCTTTAAAATTTGTTTTTTCTGCATTAACCTGCTGCTAGCTTCTAACTGACCCAACTCTGCATATTCAAGGGCTCTTTTTTCCAACTGTTGCAGTAGCTCATTTTGTTGCTGGAATTCTTCTTTCAGTGTCTATATAAATAACAGTAGTTACTAATATATTTTGCTTAAATATTTTATTGTTGACTGACTACAGCATAAAACTACAACAGGATTCCTTATTTATACAACTGAGAAATATATAATCAACTGTGCTTTAAAAATAGATAACTGAATGCAAATTAGTTTATAACCCTGCTACCCCCACCCCAAATAAAATTTATTAGATTTATGACATTATCAAAGGCCGGTTAATCAATAAAACCAACATTCTGTTTCATTCAAAATTCTTCAAGTCAAGCTATCTTTATACTAAAAGTTATTCAGAACACTTGAACTTCCTATTCAGAGAAAAGATGATAAATTAAATTTCAACACAATCTGACAGTCAATAGAATAATGCTCCTATAATGAAGACAGTACTCTTTCAACCTCATGATCATCAAAAAAATACAAGTAATTTCTGTACTGAATGTTACCTAACTGTAATACAACCAATAAATCAACAATCTGTGTTCATCTCTGGTCTGCCTCTGCTTATTTTACTTGTACTTCAACAGAAATCTATTTATTCTCTGCATTTTATATAAAGTTAATAATACTCAAATTCCAAACCATATTATATTAAGAACCAAATATTCATAATTTAAATTTAATTTAATGTTTCTGTTTTATTTCTTCTCTCAGTTTTCATAAAATATTGAAATTTTTAAAGTGAAGACCACATTCTTTCTATTTTTTTTCACTTCTGCAAAACAATTCTTTTACAGACTTTTTAAAAATAAAATATTTTCCTCATGTTCAAAAGAAAAATCTACCTCCCTATTGTTGGTTACTGAATTTCATTTTGAAATGTATAAAATTCAGTTTAAACAAAACTATTAATTACATTCACAAAGGATTAATTTTCTATTCATTATTATCTCCAAAATAAATAGTTCAAAGTATTAACCAACATCTGAAATATTTCTGTTGTGGGAATTTTTAAACCCTATTCAAATTGGTCTTCATAGCCAACAGATTTTCATCTGTAATTAACTGTTTTTTTCAAAATTCCACTGCATAAATTTTGGACAGCTAAAACAGCCTGATTACTCTATGCCTTGTGGGATAAATAATAACAATTATCTAAAATTTCAAAACAATATTTTACCTCATATTCACGAGGACTGTCCTCAGCAAGTATATCAGCATCCAGCAGGGATTGTAAACGTTTTGACATATCTGTCATCCACTGAGACATTTCAAGCATTTGCCGTTCAATTTCCTGGGCCTTATGGGCAGAATGCTCCAAATGTGTTACACGGTTTTGAGCCTACAAACATGCCATTATTCAATGATAGTTGCAGAAATCACCTTAACTAAATACTTTGTCTTTCAATAAAATTGTCTCACAAAAGTTAAAAATGCATAAACCTTATATAATAAAATAGAAAGAAAATGATTTAATATTTGTAAAACATTTTTTTTTTAAGTATAAAACAGCTTGATATTGTAATCTTTTATCTAAAATTTGTCACTATTAGTTTTGAAATTCAGGCTTTATTAGTTTCATTCTAGCCAATAGTTATCCTAAGATTATGTAACAAGATAAAAAAAACTACACCATTTGAAAGTTTTTTTGTCTTGTTTTTCATTCTACAACCACTGTGTATGGAATTGGCTGCCGACAATATTGTTAAACATGTTTAAAAGTGGAGAATATATTTTGCCCTTGCCCTGTCACCTTTATGCTGTTGTATAAAGATAACTGGATTTTTAATTTAAAATAAATGTCCCTTTCAATTTCATGTGAATATTAATTTCTTACATTGGCTTGATGCCTAACAGGGAAAATAGGATTGCATAATATTCTTGCCCTTCTTAAAAAAATTGCTAATTTAAGCAACTGCATCATGAAAGATTCATTTAAACCATCTAAAAAGCACACAAAAATTGTTATATTCTCCTTCATTTGTTTCTTGTGGTATCAAAATTTTCATCACTACTGAAACCACTGATATAGTTGAAACTTATTTACTGGCAAGTTCTTATAGACCTCAGGGAGTGTTGTTTGTTTTTTTTTATCAATGGTTAACCACTTAATGCCAATCATTTGTTAGTAACTCCCAGATTTCATTCTTTCATCATTTTAGACCCTAGTTTGTATATATCATTATTCTACCTCTTTTTAACTTCTTTCTTTCTTTCTCCCTCATTTGTCATGATAGCTTTTTATTTTTACTTACCTCCACCCACTATGCATACGTATAAAGTAATTCTGAAAGAAAGAGCTGCAGAATGGTGATAATGATATATATTAGTTTGTAAACAGACAAAAGAATGGAACCTGAAAGAGACTGATCACAACTAGTGTCAAGAGATCAAGTAATATCTACACAACAAACCAATATATGCCTAACTTCAACAACAGAGAGATAAAAAAAAAACAAAAAAAAAACAAGCCCATAAGACCTTGCCAGTAATTATGTGTCAAACAGCTGCAGTAGAACTGTCAGAGACCAGGGTGTGGTTATGTGACCTGGTCACTGACACACCAAGAAATATATGAAAAATCAATATAACAGCTTCCTCGCCACCAGATAGCTAAAATGGCTCTTTCACAATGTAACTGCTTCAGTATCAATGCATGGTCTCAGATCAAGTCACTTGTCCAACAACTCTGAATTACCTAACATAAATGAAGGAAGATGACTTCAGCTTGAAATAAAAATCAGGTAATAGCTAACAAGGTGGAAGCATGCTTGTTCTACCAATTTTTTTTTATATTAATGCCAACAACAGATTTAGATCACTTATAAAGCATGAGAAAAATAACTATATATAATTGTTATTGTTTTGTCCCAAGTCAACTTTGATCAAGTAAGCCTTTCATCAAAAGCATTCCTATTTTTTGCAGGCCAAGCAGCCTTAGATTAGCTCCTTCATTGGATATATTGAATACAGAGAAGAAAAAAAGCCATGATAATGAGTAAAATATTGAGTTGTCAATGTAACAAATAATTAACAACATTTCAGGTGAATTCTTTAGTTAACTACATTATGTAGAACATATTGCATGGGTTAGCATTCTGTGAAAACTCCTATTTTGTTAGATAAAGTCTGTTGCCTGATCTAAATATTGTCCTAAAAAATTAAGAATTCTACATATTGAAAAGCAAAACAAGGAAGTATGTTTGCCTGCCTGGGATGTAATGATGTATAGCAGTGAATTCTAGCAAAATAGCAGAAGATTCAAGAGGCAAAAAGTATGATTTGACAGATAAACAACACCAACTTGAGAAGCTACAGAGAAGTAGCAGAACAAGAATTGTAGACATTAGAGCCACTAATTATTGCATGCATAAAGGACGTTTGTTGGTTTGAATACAACAAATTAGACGAAAGAATTTTGAAAGCTGAAACTTATAGTTACCAAGACAGACAAGTTGATTGATAGATAGATTTGGTCTAAGACAGCTTTATGCTTTACAGTATGTAAAATATAGAGGAAAGATAAATAGAAATAAACTATTCTTCTGATGTATTCATTCCATTCTGTACTCACATACAAAGCAAGCAAATTGATGACACAGGAGAAGAGGATATGATGAAATTGTAATTACTCTTTACTTATAAAGAAGTTTGCATGGATGACAAGCATTCGAAAAAAGTTCAGTAAAAATTTTACAGGTTTTAAGAGGATTCCTCTTCAGATTAATATTGTATCAAAGAATATCTAGTGAAATATCTGTACACATGTATTTCTTACAGAGACAGATAAAACCACCATTCTCATCAAAAAATGGAATAAATATTCTTATATATTAGTTTATAAGGCCACTCAAAATTTTTTTTCAACTATTTGCCTTCCTTCCCATGTCTTTTTATTGTGTAAAATGGATATTATAAGGAGCTGATCTTCGTGTGTTTCCTTGTATTGCTTAAATAACACTTCTTGGTACCCTCAATACACACCATTACACACAATCTTTTCTTTATTCTCTTCTTGTGTCTTATACACACTTTTCTCTAGCTACTTCTGCTACTGTAGGAAGCAGTTTATATCAAAAATTAGATAGTGAAATAAAACCAAAACAATTTCTCCATTGTTAGTACTATAAGAAACATGAGTGATGAGTGGTATAAAATGAACTGTAAAGCAATGTTTCAGTATGAATCAAGATATATCCAGTATTATGTGCATATTCTTACTGCTCATTATAGTGCAAATAATAAGGTATTGACAGGTTGCTAAGTAAAATGAATGAATGGGATAAGAATAGCATATTCTACAGCCAGGTCTAGAAATTAGATATCAATTCACAGATAAAATATTAATAACATAAAGGAATTAAGAGAAAGAGAAATGCCCAACTTTCAAACATAGTTGCTGAGATATTTAAAGCATCAGAATGGGAGCCACTTGCTTAGCTAATTAAATCACCTTGAGATGTATTATTACTTATAACTAGTTTGGCAGAAATATGCTCAACTGCTACAAAAATAAAGAAGTACCAGTCAACAGCATTTACATTGACCCCCCCCCCC
>NC_068982.1:36941539-36957383 GCF_001194135.2 Octopus bimaculoides | reverse complement strand
GGCCTCTTCAAAATAAAATTCAGAGCTGGATGGTCATGAAAACTTCTATACTATGAAAATTAGTTTTTATTGCAGAATCAAAGAATTTCAAAACAAATTCTTGAGAAGCATAAACTAAAGACAAACAATGTAAAAGTGAACAGAGAAAAACTAAGCTTTCAGTCAGTAGCTGAAGCTACAAAAGCTCAACCGCATGATGTAAAGGACTGTCTGCAGGTTTTACATGAAATTAGACATCTAAGTGTACCAGAATAGGAAACAGTATGAATAGTCACTATCTGGAGATCAGAAAGTGATCAAACGATAAATTCTATTATTTAGGTGATATTTAATGTAGCAGCTACAGCTAGTGCCAAAGTTTGTTAAGGTAGGAGATGGAAGGTCTTAAAGAAATATAATTGCTTTGGAAATAAAGGGTTTTTCTCTCTGATACAGAAAAGTAAAGAACATTAGAATAGAAACTTCAGCAATTGGAGAAGATTGAGCATGGGTACAGGTCATTAACTTACAGAAATGATTGGGTATAAGTGAGAAAAAAACTAACAAGTATAAAAAGCACTATCTAATACATGCTGAAGGGACAAGAAGACAGACATGTATATTTACAATGCAAATGAGGACATGTTATAAAATACTTCTATGATTTAGATGAATAAAGATACATCAGGCCTAAGAATATTGGGTCTCACATATACAATGGCAGAGGTTTGTGAAATATGGCATATAACATACATTACTAAAGAATGCTAGCATTAAAAAACAAACATCTAAATGCTGCTTGTTTACCATCATGTTTCAAAATATAAGGAAAACAAACACATCAGTTAGAACAAGATATATTGATTAAGGATAGAATTATCTTCTCACCAAAAGTTAGGACATTAAAAAGGGGAAAAAAAGTTACAATTTGAGAAGCTTCCTTTAATTGTAACAATAAAATATATGAATTTTATATACTGGATATATTTTGTTTGTCTCTAGCTCAGTTCGTAATGTACTTCTTCCATAACACAGATAAAAAAAGGAAAAAATATTAACTCAGCTTCTTGTCATACTTTTATAATATTCTTAATGATAATAATATTTGTATCTATATTAAGTGTGACCGTATAAACTCAGCTTTCATGTTTTTTTTTTTTTTCATCTTAATTTTCAAACTATATCACAATCACATTATTTATGCACATCTTCAATATTCCTAGACTTACAAATATGCATTTCTTTAGGTTGGATTCCCTCACAGAAAGTTTGTTTCCAACAAAATGTTTTAATAACACTATATACTTACTATCCTAAAGCTGTCACTAGAAATAAAGGTTCTGATTATAAGTATAGCTTTTGCGTGTGCACATGCATATTTATTTTTTAAACTACTTGTGTTCAGAGGTGGATTTTAACGCTCCAAGTCACAACCATTAGATTTCTTTCCAGCTACTCTTTCCTTATATAATGTGGGATAGCCATGCATCTTCTCTACAGCAAGACACCAACAGGGTAACTTTTCAGTTACCTGGTTACCTTCATTAGTACCAATGTCACAAAAGACACTCACTACCCTCTGTAAAATAGGTGGCATTAGGAAGGACATCCAGCTGTAGAAACTATGAACAAATAGAGCTCAACACAGTCCACTGGTTTGTTGGATCCTGTCAACTGTCCAACCCATGCAAGCATGAAAGATGGATGTTAAATGATAATGATGTTGATGGTATGATGCAGGAATGGCCCCGTGATTAAGAAGTTTGCTTCCCAGCCACATGATTTCAGATTCAGTTCCACTGTGTGGCACCTAGGGCAAGTATCTTCTACTACTATAGTTTCTGGCTTACCACAGTCCTACAAAAGTCCTATGAGTGGATTTGGTAGAATGGAAACTGAAAAAAAAACCCATTGTGTATGTGTGTATGCACACATGTGCTTGTCTCCTTGCTTTGACATCATATGATTGTTGTAAATGAATGTTATTCATTTCCAACATTCTGTGAAAACATTCTGGTCATGGGGATATATTACTCTGCTTGGAAACGGCTGTGGGTTGGTAACAAGAAGGGCTCTGGACATAGAAAATCTGCTTCAGTAAACTCCATCTGACCCATGCAAGCATGGAAAAGTGAGTGTTAAAATGATGATGATTGCTATATAGTTGTTTTATATATATACAGGGGTTGGACAAAATAATGGAAACACCTAGCATCATAATTTTGAAATATCTATAAAACCATCAAAAGCTTGTTTATTTTTATGTTTTTTGATTTATTATTAGTGGTGCTTAATATGTTTTGCTAAAAAAATTGCTGTTTCTTTTCAGATATCATCAGAAAAAGGTAATTAAAAGTCATCAAAATGACAGATTTATCGGACTTTCAAAGAGGTCAAATTGTTGGTGCTTGTATGGCAGGTGCTAACGTAACGAAAGCAGCCAAAATGTTTGGTGTATCAAGAAGTACTGTCTCGAAAGCCTTTGAGAAAGAGGGGAAAACCTCCTCATCGAAACAAAACTCTGGAAGAAAACCAAAACTTTCAGATAGGGACTGTCGCACTCTTACGCAGATTGTTAGAAAGGAACACAAAAGTACAGCTCACAAAATTACTGCAGAGCTTAATGACCACCTTGAGAACCCAGTTTCCTCAAAAACTGTTTGTCGAGAACTGCACAAAGCCAGATTTCATGGGAGGGCTGCAATCAGAAAACCACTACTTTCAAAAACAAACATTGCACAGCATTTAGAGTGGAGCAAAAACCTGTAGAATTGGTCCCTAGAGCAGTGGAAGAATGTTATTTTCTCAGACAAGTGATCCTTTACCCTATTTCCAACCACCGGGCTGAGTATACATGTGGAGACAGCCAAAAGAAGCACTTGACCCAAACTGCCTTCTTCCAACTGTTAAAGATGGAGGAAGATCTGTGATGAACTGCGGGGCTATATCTCGGAAATCTGCCAGCCCAATATCAATGAACATTTATCATGCGTTTTAGAAAAACAAAGAAGGAGTCAATATCCTTCACATCATCACTACAAGAACTGGAGACTGTTTTAGCTGAAGAATGGACAAAAATTCCTTTGGAAACAATTCAAACTTTGTACGAGTCCATACCTTGTAGAATTCAAGCTGTTATTACTGCCAAAAGCAGTTCTACCTCATGTTAAAATTAATTTGTTTGAAATTTTAGGGTGTTTCCAATATTTTGTCCAAACCCTGTATCTTAGATTTCAAAAAAAAAAAATGATTCCCACATTGGCATCAAAATGTTCTTGATGGATGAAGTTGATAGAGAGGAAAGAGGTAACTTCAAAGAGTGAAAATGGTAATGACTCTACAATATTTAATAAGGACAGCAACAACACCATGCTAACAGTCATTAATCTTGTTATAGCAAATAAAAGCATTAACATCACAGCCAAAGCAGATGCATTGACAAACTACAAAGACATGCAAATATAAGAAAATTTATACTCCCATATGCAACAAAATAACAAATGATGAAACCTCAAAAGGAAAAAAAAAGGACTTCACATTTGCCCATCCTGCAAGTCATAGGATACCCCATTCCCTCAAGGGCAAGACTGAAGCGTTTAAAAAAAAAAAGCAAAATTATTACCCTGAAGTGAGGGTACTTTCTGGCTAAGGAAATAAATAGCATCTGAATTAGAACTATTTTGTATAGGTACAACAATCATCAAACCTGGGAGTTGCACTATGTGACTCCATCACAAATCAAAAATATCTGGAAGACAATCTAAGTGGAGTGTGTAGTGAGAAGGAGACTGTGTGGAATGATGATAAGTGGCTCAAGCCATGTGCATGTTCCAGGAATTTGTGTGATACCATGCTGCCTTACATGTTTTAAGCTAGCATGGTGGCAATGGTGGAGGAACATAGAAACGTCATAGGATTTCAGACTAGCTCTTAACTTGTGTTCCAAAAGTTGGTCACACTTGGAAGTCTTTCTGAAATCCTTGAATAATTCTGTTTCAAAGAGTATGAATAGACACAGGCAGTTGTTGGGAACAGGAAATGCAAATGTTACATCTACAGTAAAGCAAACCACTTTAAAGCATTGAGTCCCACAGGGCAGAAGACAAAAGCTGTGTGCCTTCTTCCAACTACTGCAACCACTAAAACAGCAGCAGCTGCAACAACAACTTCTACTTCAAAGACAAAGGGGCTCATGAAGAAGGGTCCCCACTCACAACATCCAGCTATCACTTGAATGAACAAGAATCAAAGAAAGCATAAAAAATTCTGGAAGAAAGTAGGGGGATTGAGAAAGAGGCACCAGGGAAAACTGATGTTTAACTTTCATAACCCAAAGTTTTGTTTGCACAAGGACTAACAAAAACTATGAAGCGCAGCCAGACCAATAAGCCAACAGGCAATCAACAATCACAGTGACCATAATAGCAACAACCACAGTAACAAAAGGAGCTATAACAATGGCAACAGCAGAAACAACAATAATAGCACAAACTCCTCAATGATACTGTTCTCTGAAGAGGAACAATGAATTGGTGAAATTTCTACAAACAAGGACAAAATATATTATAATTGACAGTTTTGGTGCATTCAGCTAGATTTCTTTAAATGTTAAAGACATTCTTAGGAACCTCTTACACATTAGCATTATTGGAAAGGGAGAATGTCATCTACAGCACATACAGGCTGTTTGAGTGTAGCTTTAGGAGAGGCATGTACAAAAGTCGTACAAACCAACTCAAGCAGTACCAACAGTTATTATTTTGATTTTCTTAATGTGTCAATGTGAACTTGAACAAAGATTACCATAGACTGTTCAAAGTTTTAAATAGCTGGCAACATGGAGCACAAATTCATAATCTGTACAGTCAACTTAAATGGAACAAATGGAAGCTAAGACACCTTTCCAGTATGGAAACATTTTCGAGACTATATTAGCAAAACACATAAGTGGGGGGTGGGAGATGATTAGCAATAAGTGACTCCTACAAAAAGGCAAAACCAGGATAGCTTTGTTACTTTTGGTAAAGAAGTAGCAATAGAGAAGAGAAGAGGAGCTGACTAGAAAAAGTATCATAAATGATGTGCTGGTGGAGAGGAAAACCTTTAACTATATCTTAAACACAAAGCATGAAGGATGCATTATCTGTAAAAGGATGCATGTACAGTAATACAAAGGCAAGTGAACCATTTAATAGGCCAGAGTAGTAGAGACTCAGTGATAAAGTTACATTTTGATCTTGCACAAACTACAGCAGGCACATGCCATCCAATTCTAAGCAGATGTGTGTGATTTTTTAGTAGCATTTTACCAAACTGTTTACAAGGAGTAAAACTGGAAATGGTTGATTTCATCAGCACACAGAAAGACAGACTTGAACTAATGTGCAAGGAACAAATCATTAGGATTTGTGTATTACAAAATAGAGAATACTGAATGATTGACCTTACATTGCTGCATGCTATGCTTGTTTGCTACAGCTTGGTAGCTGTCTATTATGATTGGCAACAGACTGCAAATATTCCCAGCCAAGTGGACTGAAAGGTGGTGATACTGTTGAGGAATGATGGAAACAAGAGGGGTATGATAGACAATTTCAGGTCCATAACTCTGTTAAACACAAAGTTAAAACTTTTGGCAAAGGTATTTGCCAAAAAGTTGGCACTTGTCATTAATAGTATAGCTGGAAATGCACAAATTTTCACAATCCTTGGCAGTTCTAACCACAACTTTTAACCTGAGCAATCTAGTATAGACATGGTTTAAATGAAATAGTGATCAATTTAGATCAGCCTAAAGGTCACAAACAGGTTCGACAAAGCAGCTACCCTAAGATCAGCTGGTTTCAGCCCCATTTTCAGAAGCTGGGTTGTTGCAAAGTACAGTGACATCTGTTTGGCAGTCAAACCAAACAGCTACTCCTCTGAACCATTTTGCATTGTTGGAGCCATTGTTGTGGTGGTTGGAGATATTGATGAACATCCTATTTCAACTGGGTCAAGTGAAAGTCATGTCGCCATCAGTGTTGGACACTTTGGAAATCTACATAGGTAATACGACACTACCAAAATACCATGAGGTTACAGGAACACATATCAATCAGAACAAGTCAATGTGCTTGTAAATTAAAGGGCTTGAAAGATCAGGAAGAAGTGGCTAATGCCTATCAATCTTCCACTTTCATTTTGCAAGGAAAAGTGCAACTGGTCATCCTCTGTCTGGTGGTTATGGTGAAAGAAGTTGTGTGGACACAGTTAAATTGTTTCAATGATAAAGTTTTTTTCCCCCCACTTCTGACAAAGTCCTCAACAACAACTTTGAATACCACTGTAAGTGGAAAATGAAAGTAGAGAAGGGAATGCTAATTTTCAGTCTTTTATGAAATGTAGGAGAGAGTAGTATCATCAATGAAGTTAAATGAGCTTGCTGATTATGCATTGTCAATAATGTACGAAACTGAGCACTTCTAATGCCTATGATACATTTGAGTAATCTAGGACTTTGTGTGTGTGTGTGTGTGTGTGGTGTGTGTGTGAGTGAATGTGTGTGTGTGTGTGTCTGGTTCTAGCTATTAAGGACCTTTTCTCTTTAACATTTTCATTTTTTTTAAAAACAACAGTGTATATTTCATTCATGTACATTCTCTTGTGCCTATAGTAGAAAGGACTATTACTATCATTTTTATTGTTATTGAAGATGTTGTACAGTATCCAGTGTTGTGATGTTGTAGATTAAAGATACTGTGTCTACTGGGGGGGTTTGTACTATCTGTCAAGTCACAACACGGACCACAGAGAGACAGTCACTGTTATTATTATTAAGGCCGTGAGCTGGCAGAATTGCTAGCACACTGGGCAAAATGTTTGGCAGCATTCCGTTTGTCTTTAAGTTTTGAGTTCAAATTCCACCTAGGACAACTTTGCCTTTCATTCTTTTGGGGTCAATTAAATAAGTACCAGTTACACAGTGGAGTCGATGTAATCAACTTACCCCACCCCCAAAATTTCAGGCCTTGTGCCTATAGTATAAATTATTATTATTATTATTATTATTGTTGTATTATTAAAATCAGGAAAAAAAAAACATTCATTAAATTAGTAAATTAACAAAAACTGAAAAAAATTTTTTTTATTTTAAATTAGAAACAATTAGTAATATTTTAAACTGTTACTGAGGGTGACGGAATATCAGAATCGTTAGAACACTGGAGAAAATACCATATAGGATTTCTTCAAGCTCTATACATTCTGAGTTCAAATTTCACTAAAGTTAACTTATCTTTCATACTCTCAGGGTTAAGAAAAATAAAATGTTTCAGTCAAGTACTGGGATTGATTTAATCAATCAAACCCACTCTCCTAAATTTCAAACCATGTGCCTATATTAGAAACAATTATTATTATTATTATCATTATCATCATCCTTATCATTATTATAATTCAGCAATATTTTAGTAGTGTTTAAGTGATTATTATGTTAATATGTTTGATAAAAATGTAAAGTATTAAATGGTCAGTAATAAAGATACTGAATTATCAAAATTTATTTTTAAATATAAGCAATTTAAATCTCAGTCACTTACCTTATGTTCTATGGATTCACCAAGATTTTCAAGCTGAGCCAGTTCTTCCTTGACAAGATTTACCATAATGCTATTGTTTATAAGATCCTGAGATAATTGTTGGATACGTTCCTTTGTGTCTTTAGGATGATCCCTCATTAAGCTTTCTAATTCCTGGTATATATATACATACAAATATACAATGTATTTATTGGAAAAATATTAAAGCATAACACTAAAAGAACAACTCAAAACATGCCTACACTGTGTGTACAAGTATGAATGAAACAATTAATTTAAAAAGAAGTATTAAAATTAATAACTATTCCTTACTGATGGATGGTATATCAATTAATTTACATTTGAAATGGCTGTGTAGTTAAGAAGTTTATGTCCCAAATATGTGGTTTTGGTTTTAGTTCTAAACCAACCACAACCTTGTGAATGAATTTGGCAGAGAGAAATTGAAAGAAGCCCAATGTGTTTATGTGCGTGTATGAGTGCATATACATGTGTTTGTGTGCATTTAGGCTCTATAAAAGCTGCTCAGTGTAAGCATTGTTGCTGTTGTCACTTCACTTCATACCTTCAAAGATGTGTGAAATAAATGATCCCATATTTGAAAAACAAGCAAATGCTAACAACAAGGACATCTGGCAGTAACACACTGCCACCGTAATATATTCATCTAACCCATGCTAGCATGGAAGAATAGAAGTAAAATGTACGAACAAATGAATTTTCAAAGATATATGTGAAATAATTTTAATGAGTAAAATAAAACTTTCACTTTACCTCAAGCTCTCCTGAAATTTCTTCAGCATCAGAGCAGTTTGCTTCATGTTGAATTTTCTTATTTAAAGCTTCTTGAAAATTTTTCTCTGACTGAATCAATTCTAAAATTATAAAATTAATCTGAATGATTTAGTTGCAGAAAAAAACCCCCAGAAACTAATATACTCAAGATATTTCCAACACACGAATAGAGATTATAAGGACAAAGGCTGTAACACAAAATGGACAGTTTTGAGAAAATTACAATGTCATTCATATGAAGAGAAAATTTTTAAAATAATGTATTTCTGCTTAAAAGATATTTCTTGTTTATCTATGTAAAATAGGGGAGAGAGAGTTCTCTCCAAAAATGGATAATTACAGGAATGCTAATTTTATAATTTAGACACTCTTTTTGATGGCTGCTTCAATGAAGTTTTAACTGTAATCCAAGTTCTTATGGCTAATCATTTCATTAAAGGATTCACTATTTCCATATGGGAATAAATTGGTTTTAAATTTTTATTTACCATAATGAATGGCAGTGATTTAACCCTCTTGATACCAACCTGCCTAAGGCACCTAATGCCTGGTTCTATGACACAAACCTCTTCTTTTAAAATGAAATAAATTAAAACCTTCCAATAAAATTCCATATGAAGTAATGTTTGAAACATCACCTTAATAATGAGTTACTTTATTAAATCCTTCATTATCTTCAGAATTAATTTTAAAAATGCAGGGTATCTCAGCAGGAATATGGTAACAAAAGCATTATGAACTAGGATGATGCTATTGTGGTGTGTATATGGTCAAGGCACCTAACTCTGCATATGCTAGTTTGCCAGACTGAATGAAAAACAAGTTCCCTTTTGCATCATATTTAAGTGGTTAGTAAGAGCATCCAGTCATGAAAACAACTGTTCAATCAAAAGATCATTCCATCCTCACAAGCATGGGAAAAAGATCAAGAGAATCATATATGTTGGAGTGGTGGGCTCTGAGTAATTTGTAGGAATGAGGGTTGGTTAAATCATAGTTAGTACTCTTGGGGAAGAGATTTTCCTGCTTTTTTGCAATCAGCTAAAATGTCATACACCATTCAATAGTTACACAATTCAAATTAGGAAGAGAATCTGGCTGCAAAATATCAGGTTCCAAAAATTTATTTGCTTTGAAAATCAGTTCATCTCATGCTAGGATAGAAAAAAAAATTGATGCAAAATGTTTTTAAGAAGCATAAAATATAATGACTATTTTGAAAAAGCTATAATTTAAACTTTCAGACATAAATAGAAAATTTTAAAACGAAATCATAAATGCAATTACAGGTTAAACATGAAACAATGGAAACCACATGAAATACAATTATTAAAATTTACTTTTTCAGATTGCATATATAGGTGCAGGCACAGCTGTGTGGTTAAGAAGTTTGTTTCTCAACTGTGTGGTTCCAGGCTCAGTCCCACTGTGTGACACTTTGGGCAAGTGTCTTCTACTATAGCCTCAGGCCAACCAAAACCTTATAAGTGGATTTGGTAGACAGAAGCTAAAAGAAGTCCATTGTCTATATATATGTGTGTGTGTGTGTGTGTGTGTGTGTGTGTGTGTATTTATGTATGTGTGGCTTTGTGTCGTTTGACAACCAATATTGGTGTGTTTTAGAGGTTCGGCAAAAGAGACCAATAGAATTAAGTACTAGGCTCACAAAAATATATCCTGAGGTCGACTGCTTCAACTAAAAATCTTTTAAGGTGGTTCTCCTGCATCGCTGCAGTTAAAATGACTGAAACAAGTAAAAGAGTAAATGGTAATTATTTAGTACAGTAAGTCATACCTTTAAATTTATACCACTTCACATCACTTTGTTCATAAACAGTAGAATAGTAGATAACTCGCTGGTAAACATCTTTCCAAAGAGAATTTAACTTCATTAAAGCACGTCCCATCTCCTGTAAGCTTTTGCTTTTATTTAACAAAACATTAGCTTCCGAGTTCAGTCTATTTATCTCAAGTTCTTTTTCCAAAACTTCTTGCTTCAGAGACTAAAATTGAAGTAAAAATAAACTAAATTTTATATTACAATAAGAGCAAACTTCTTTTATAACACAATTTTAAATACATTTCTATAGTTTTTATTATTTGTTGACTAGTAAGTGAATGAGTATGTGTGAATAAGTGCACAGAGTTGTGGATCTGTGTGGAGTTATTCGGGTGTGTCTGCAATGCATGAATGTCAGTCTGAAAGCTTATGAACACACAAGAAATTATTCTCATAACTTAATTTTTTTATATCTGTACTAAATTGATAATTTGTCTCTTTAACACATTTTCTTTGGATGGCCACTGAAGAAAATAATGTTGTAAACTATTGTCACACACTTGTGACCTCTTCAGCGACTCTTTCATGTGGGATGGAAGAGTTGCTGAAGAGGTCACGGGTATGTTACGAAAGATTTCCAGACAATGGACATTTTGTTAACCCTTCTCTAAAATTGATGAAATCAAATGAATTTTATGATGTTAAGTATGTATGAGCTTGTTCTTTTGACACATCATTACAAAAATATTTATTTGACAAGTCTGATATAATGTAATACAAAATTATTTAGCTTTAAATTAAAATAGAAGACAGGGGTATATGATTATAATAGAGAAGTTCAATTTCTAAAAATTATACTGTACCTTGAATTTTTTATTTTTAACTAATAAATCGTTGATACTATCCACTGCATAGTCTTTGTTGTTGAGTTGCTGTTTTTGTTGTTCTGTCCACTTAGTTAAGTTTTCCATTCTGGAGAAAATATCTTTGCTGTATTTGATTGCATTAGCAAGACGAGTGTTCTGTTCTTGTGCAAGAGTAACAACACTATTCCACTTTTCATTCATATCTTTCACCTGTTCTTTTAAATCTTTAGTAAAGTGTTCATCAGCATATTCACACAGTTGATTATGTAGTTCCCCAATACTATCAACATTTTCTTGCAATGTTAAAATATCTTCAAGAACTCCCTATAAGTAAATAGAAAAGATCAGTATTGCAACAATCACCAGACATTTTTTCTGAATTTTTTTATTTTTATGAAAATAATTTGTTTTAAAACGATTTGGTTATAAAATTTTTTTTCAAAATTTTAATATAACATCATATGTTTTTCTTTAATATTCCTGTTAGTTTTTTCATTGATGTGATTGACTATGATTTAAAATTAAAATAACTTCATTTAAGAAAAAGAAAAGATTGTTGTATTACAATTCTTACATTGCTTTCATTCATTTGAGCAGCAAGAGTTTGTAAATCTCCTGTTGCTGGATCATCAGACTGTAAAAACACATGCATTTCTTTCGTCCAGCGGACCATGCCAACCAATTGATTCTATGAATAAATTAAGAAATATTCAGTTATATTTAAGAGTCAATGACTAGTTTGTAAGAGAAAACATATTTTCACAATTAATACAAAATTAATTAGATAAAACAAATATAATGATGAAAAGATAATCCACTTTGCATTACTGTTTGAAAATGATTGCAGATTTGTAATGAAATTATTTTTGTTTATACCACTTAATATAGAAAAGCAATTACTATCAAACAGAAGGGTTACATTAAAATACATTTTTATAGAAAAAGTAAAATGGTTTTTCATAATCATAAAAATTACATTGTAAAATATATTTAAAAAAAAATTTAACTAACAAGTAAGAATTTAGTAACTCAATCCTATAAAAATCAAATTATGAAAATTGGATTAATTCATTCCAAGATGGCATAAACATATTTTCAACAAATTCTATGTAATTAGTTCTTGATAAAGTACTTTAATCATTCTTGTGGGTAATGAGAATTTTTAACTTTTACTCTTGTTTTTATAAAAAATACGTGATTATTTTAAGAGATTGTACCTGAAATGACTGCAGTTGTCCAATTGTTCTATCTAGAATATCCATACGTCCATCAACTGTATTATAAACTTCACTCCATCTACAGTTCAAGGATATTAAATCATTCTCAAGAGATTTAGCTCTCTCATTGCTGTGAGATTTTTTTACCAGTTGTTGGCCTGTTTTATTCACATATTCTAAACTATGTACATGTTCTTGAAGATCATTTCGAAGTTCCTAAAAGAGGAAGAAAAAAAAGATTTTGTATATGTGTGTGTGTTCACTCATCTGTATATCATTCATACAGCCCAGTAACAAAGAATGATACTGAACCTACCTACATTTACTCCCCTCTACCACCACCCTTATCACTCTACCCCTCACAACCATGACAATGACAATGTATCTGTTTGTACCTGATACACACTACCGTTACCCTTTCTGTACCACCAGTCATCATTTATTTGACTTCCATCACTCACTGTTACCATTCTCAACTTCTATTATTATTCATCTCTCTCTCACCAAATCACTAGGTTTCTGCTATCATACTTTTGTTCCATTCATCTACCCATTTTAGTTCAACTTCTGTCATTGCTCACCTACTAGGTCACGTTGACCTGATCTAACAATGCTTTTCAATTTTACAAATTACAAGACAACCCTAACTGTGATAGTGCCAGAATGCATTCAGCACACTCTACAAAGTGAGTGATGAATGAGTGGAAACAATGTGGGATCAATAAGGCCCCTTTAGTCCTTTGGGGATATAACATCCTTTTTGGGTACTGGTGCCATAATAAACTGCACCTAGTACAGTTGGTGATATGAAGGACATCTGGCCTTAGAAACCATGTAAAAAATGAAACATACAAGCAAGACATTTAGGAGAGCAGTAGATCCTGATGAGAATTGTCTTTGACTGTAACTACCGAGAAATCTATGTAGTATGGAAAGTGGATTAAAAGGATGTCACTTTCCATTCTGACATGAGTCGAACAGATCTTCACAGTCACAGAACAGTCAAGCTCATTCCTGTATGCATTCTTTGTTAATTTAGAGCAACATGACCAATAGGGTGGGTAGAAGAAAAGGTGGTAGCTGAAAATTAACTAGGGTGAGAGGGGAACACTATTCTGGTGAAAGTGTAGAAGGAGAAATGGGAGAGACAATGTTAAAAGGAGTAATGCAAAAAGAGACATTAATTCCCGAGTAAAATGAGAGAAACAGTAATGGCAGGGACAAACATGTGAACGACAATTATGTTTGTTGGTGAGAGGGGAGAAAAAGAGAGTGAGGAAGTGATGGAGAGTAATAAAAATGGTCAGTGGTATGAGAGTGGGACAGATGTCAATAATGACTGACTGGAGAAGAGGGAGAGGTGGCTAGCAGTAGAGAAGAGTAATGTTATCTGGTAACAGAGAGCATGATGGAAGGGAGCAGAGAGTAGAGAGATATGGATGGTAGTAGGCAGGCAATGAGCATGGTCACATCTATTTTCCCATATTACATGGGTTACGTAGCGTAGCGTAGTAACTAGGAGATGAAAGGGGTATTGAACAGAAAAGAGGAATAGCAAATAAAGACTTAGCTGGTACAAAACAAGTGAAAAGCCCATACACATACACACACACTATATATATATATATATATATATATATATATTCCAGCCTCCATTTCCATGTATGTTTCACCATGCTTACACGTGTGGTTGAATTTTCTCCTGCATCATGTGTCACCAATCATCATGGTTCTTAGTCATCTTTGCGAAATGCCATCAGTCTTCATCACTTCATCCTAAGTGTTTCTTGGTCTTCCTCTTCCACAGCTTCCATTTAAACAAAGAGCTTAGCAATTCCTCATACAGCAGTTACACCCTATATACATCACAAGCCACTACCAGTGCATTCTTTTCTCTTACACACTGCACCCATCTGATTCCACTTATATCTAGTTTTTCCCTCAACTTACTTGAATTTTGTTATTCATGCACACTAACACTATGCATCCACCAAAGTATGCTTGCTTAATTTCTTTACAATTTTCATAAATTCTCCAGCAGTTGACTTTTTACCATGCACTATCTCATTTTGTACACAAGCAGCATACAATCCGCCATTCACTCTGAAAGAAAAGCTTTTTGTCACCAGCAGAGATAATAGTTCCTAGAATATTTTCCAGTCTGTTCTTACTCTCACCACTAAGCTTTCAGAACACCCACCTCAGTAACAGAAGTTATCAACTACCAGGAGCTTGCTGGGCATCTGAGAAAACCTGTTTCCTGTATACTTTAGTGTTTATTACCCACATATGAAGCCCACCTACTTTGTTAAACTATTTGTGATCCCACTTCACTCGTGTTCTCTTCCGTACACTTGGCACACCATATGAAATTTCTACTTCCTCCTTTTTTGTATACCAAGGCCATTTCCTCGATGGTAACAAGGTCTTTAATTCTTTCCTACTTAGTAAAACTGTAGTTTTAGTAAGTTTAAGGACTTTCTATACCAGGTTTTGCTTCCTTGTCAGGAACATCTTCTCCAGATTTTGCTTTAAGAATTAGGTCATCAGCATAGTTTGTTTGTTATAGCTTGGATGACTATAATATGTAGATAAGAGATAACTGAATGAACCTCTGCATACATGCTAAATTTGTCATTGATGATTGCACCTCTGTACACAGACTGCAGAGCCCTCATAAGCCATTCATGTACCCCTAGAATCATTCATGAATACCAGATCACAGATCATTGTACCTTGCCAAAAGCCATCTCCAGGTCAACAAATGTTGAGTATGGGGAAGGGCTTACTCATAGCTAGCAAATTTTCTTGCAATTCTTTCTTTATGAATATAGCCTCTTAAGTACCACAAACCCAAATAACATTCAAGTTAATCTTGTTTCTAATCAATTTTTTGATAACTCTTGCTCAATAATTTGAGGTTTTTGTGGTCTTTAGTATATGGCTTTTGCCCCTGTATCAATTGACAATGATACTGGTACACCAGTCACCGAGTATGTCACCTTCTTATATTCTTTGGTTGACTATTTGAAATACTAGTATGGAACTTCCTTTGCCAAATATTTTAAACATCACTGTGACTATCACTGACAGGCCAGTTAATTTCCTTGCTATCATATTCTTATTTGTTCTGTTGATCAGACTGTTATAGACACTCTCCCTCTCAAGCAATCTCCTAATTCAACAGTCTCTATGCTACTTTCTTTCTAACATCAGTAAAAGCAAATGTGCTATGATCATTCTCTAAACACATTACATCTAGATTCTCTTCAGTTTAACTTATAACATCTCATGCTCTTAATCCTCATGTCACAAAACATGTGCAAGCCACTTTCTTTTTCTTCGCCCTTTGCTAAATATGCCCAACCTTTAGATTCACTTTAGCTACTTGATATTTTCCTCTACTGCATGGTCCACATATCTTGTTTATAGCCTTCAGCAGTTGCCTTGTAGAAATTGCTGATTTTCCTCTATGTTATAAACCTCTATCTCCTTTTTCTGTCATGATAATCATTTAGAGCTTCTCTGAAAGTACAACTTGCTGAGAGCTTGCCTAACTTTCCTGTCATCCTTCTGTGAATTAATAAGATGGGGTTGGAGAGAGAGAGAGAGAGAGAGAGAGAGAGA
>NC_068982.1:36937391-36941146 GCF_001194135.2 Octopus bimaculoides | reverse complement strand
AGAGAGAGAGAGAGAGAGAGAGAGAGAGAGAGAGAGAGAGAGAGAGAGAGATAATATTAACTTCCCAGTCGTATATTGTTTAAATATCATTTTAAATTTTTTAAGTTTAGAAATTAAAATAATAGATAAGGAATTTGACTAGCCTTGTACTGCTTCATTTGTTTCTCCAGAGAACTGGTACCACTGAAATGGATATTTTCTGTGTTGAGAATTTCCTCCATATCACTGATCCATTTAAGTAAAGCTCCAAGAGCACTCAAATAAGGACGAGAAGGCATCTCTTCCAAAGTTTTTTCAAGTTCTTCTTTCTGCTTCCCTACAAAACAAATATTTCAAGTAAATAATAAGTAATGATAATTATAAGTAAATAATTTGAAATATTTAAAGTTCAATATTTCTGAAACTATATTTCATTGCTATGAATCTAAAAAATCATATTTATGTATTTCTCTTGCTTCTTTTTAAATACAAATACTGCAAGCGAAAAGAGTAGTTTAGTAATTAAAATTTTACTTTATTAATAAGACTATGGTTTTACTTTGGAGTAAAAATTATAAATTTAATTTTGATACTGGTTTTACAGTTGTAAAATAATTGTTTATATAACATTGAGTATATAATGTACAACAATTGAAGTAGTTGCAGATTGTTGTAATTAGTAAAAGTATCATCTATATAATAGTTTGGAGAGTGAGAGTGAATGTGTCTGTGTGTGGAGGGGGGATTTCCAAACAAATATTTTAGAATTCACCTCAGAACACTTTTTATAAAATCTTTATGAAAGACCTACCTTACGAAAAAGCCTTACCGCAACAATTATTCAGATATATGCAACAAAATATTTTTAAACTCTAGAAGAGTTGTTTTTTAAACTTCTATACTTCATATATGTAGTATGTAACAATGTTCAACCTGATATAATCCAAAGTAGAATTTCAAAACAATTTCATGTTTACACATGAAATTCATTGTCCAGTTTAATAACTGAAGACAGAAAAGATAACATCTTTAAAAAGTAATCTTATTTGACAATGAAAGAATGTATATTGAAATCCTTGATAGAAACCAATTTTATAACTTCTTTTTCATCCACCTATATTTATAGTTATATATATTTTAGATTTGTAAACTGTCCAACAAATTCTTTAATGAAATATTTTTGCCAACCTGAATCCTTTCCCAAATAACCAGATACAAGGAACAGAAACTAATATTGTAAAATAATTCTTAAAAACTATATGAAAAAAATTATGTTAATTCTTTTTTCTGATACAGCATTTTATTTCTTCAAGAAATAAATTATAATTCAAAATAAATAGAATGTTTCATTTTTTTCAAGAGATATAATATGATTTCACCACAAATATAACAAGCCCCTAGTATTTTTGCAGCAATGCAAGAATACTGTATTTATCATACTTCCAATAAAAGATTTAAATAGCAAACTTAGTAGTTTTCTTTTTTCCCTTTTACTCCTTTTCAAGCAGGGATTCATTTATTAAACAACACATCACTAATAAAAGGTTAGACACTAAAACAGCTTCAACTGGTAGATTAATGTTGCTATATATGATGCCAAATAATTAAGAAAATAAACATTTCAGTACTTAATTTTCAACAAGCTGAATGAGACAGGAAAAATGATCAACTGCCAAGGAAAAAGTACTTAAGTACTAATCTATAATATACACACATGTACATTAATATACACACCTGACTATAGGATTAAAAAGTTACTATGCTTCAATGTGATCCTAGGTTCAATATTATACTATAGCATTATACATGAGTGTTTTTACGTGTTTTGACGAATAGAGATTTCATTCCTGTGACAGGAACTGACAGTCAGTTGATCATATATGTCAATGGGTTTGAAAGCCATTAAGTGGATAATCAGTGAAATTCATTGGTTGTCATCTGTCATGCATCAGGAAGGCAGTCTTTGGTGAAATTTCCATCTGTGTGTATGTATGTGCACATGCATGTTTGTGTACCCATATAAACATGTACATATGCAAATGTATATGTGTATTGCGATCATAATGTACAAATTTCAAAAAAAATATATGTGTATATTATATATGAAGTAGTTACAATTAACTGCCAGTACCTTTTGTTTTATATAAATAAAGAATCAGATATATATATATGTATATAGTCAACAGGCGAGATCCAGAGATGCTCAATATAGAAAACACATAGTAGTGCTCAAATAATTTTGTGCTTACACTCTGAAATCTTTTTTGAGGACTAAGTCTATAAGAGAAATCCAGGTGAGCTGATATGGAAATAATAATACAAATAAACAATCTGTCCAACCCGAAGATGGAGGCCAAATTTACAGTAATGTTTATATTCATCCACTACTGGTTGCATATTCTTGAAATTTTGCACACTCCATTGGCAAAAATTACAAGTATTAAGTAATTCCGAGCCCCCAGAAACAGCTGTCAGACCTGAAATACCATATCCTCTCCCCTTAGTTTACTGTATCTTTTGTTCTCCATGTAAATCTGTACTGTAAATATATAAATATCTATATGCTTAAACATGAATGTTCACCTGAATATTTTCAGTTTTTGTTTCCCATATCCCTATATATATTTACAGGTATATATGTATGTATATTTTATGATGAGGTACCCAAAAGTAACCGGAAACATTCTCTGTCGGACAAGCCCAATGTAGTTCAAGCTTCTGCAGCTAGAAGCCACTTGATGCGACCCTTAAACATCAATCTGCCAACAGGCAGCATCAGTTGAAGTTGTACTGCCAAGTGGTAATGTCTTTCTTTTGCAGTGTTTCTCCCTTGTCCGTTGATTTTTGCAATGGCTGAAATGAAGGAACAGTGTGCTTTCATGAAATTCTGTTTTCTGCTGGGGAAAATGGTGGCCAAAGCAGTAGTCATGCCTCAAACAGCTTACAAGGATGCTGTCATGAGCAAAACACAAGTTTACAAGTGGTTCTCACGCTTCAGGAATGTTCACTTGTTGCTTGAAGACCAACCTTGTTCAGGGCAACTGTTGACCTCCTGAATGAATGAAAACATCACAAAAGTTCATGAACTGATCTTGGAAGGCTGTCACCAAACAATTGATGAACTTGTTGAAATGATTGGTGTGTTCTGGAGCACCTGCCAATGAATTTTGAGTGGGGAGTTGCAAACGAAAAGAATTGTAGCAAAATTTGTACCGCACTTACTCATGAAAGCTCAAAAGCAGTCACAACTGAATGCATGTCATGAACTAAAAGAACAGTTGGAAGTTGATCCAGACCAGTTTCAAAGATCACTGGTGACGAAAGCTGGTGGTACAGCTACGACCCAGAAATGAAGCAGCAATCAAGTCAATAGAAGCATTCGATATCACCATGCCACATACAAGCACATCAAGTGAAGTCCAATGTCAAAATGATGCTGATTTGTTTCATCGATGTGAAAGGAATTGCCCACAGAATTTGTTTCCTCTGGTCAAAATGTTAACCAGACATTTTACTTGGCAATTCTGAAGCATTTGCGAGACATGGTGAGATGAAAATGCCCTTATCTGTGACAAAGTGGAGAACGGTGGTTTCATCATGACAATGCACCTGTGCACACCACCTTGAGTGTGAGACAGTTTTTGAACAAAAATGGCATGAACCCGCTTACCCACCCTCTCTATTCACCTGATCTTGCTCCCTGTGACTTTGTAAAACTAAGTAAATAAAATAATATTGCAAAATTCCAGTTTCTTTTGAGTACCCCCCCCCCCCCC
>NC_068982.1:36925167-36937358 GCF_001194135.2 Octopus bimaculoides | reverse complement strand
CCCCCACTGCCCAGCATATATTAAGCCCATACATGTTTATTTGCATCATAAACTCTCTCGCTATATAGATATATACACACACACACACCCTCTCATTCTTTCAGATATTCATCTCAGAGACAGATGAAGATAGACATATACACTATCCTTTTTTCTTGTATTTTGCTATGAGCTATTCTATCGATCCTTGTTACTCTATGGATATTGCATCAATTTGTTTTCTTTATATGTTGATATATACTCAGCAACCCTTCTTCCATTTCAACAACATTCATGAATTGTCTTTCTTCCATGAATGGCTGAAAAATACTTTCTCTTGCACATAAAATAATAAACAACATTTTTCAATTCCTAAAGCCCAGAAATGTATTTCTTAAGAGTACATGAACTCAAAACCTTTTATCAACATAATGAATTGTTTTCAGTAAAAATTGTGGTACACACAAAAATAGATGGCAACTTTTAGTATTATACATATAAACACACACAAGCACATACATAGAGATACATACAGACAGACAGAGAAACAGATAGATATTTGTGTGGTATATGTATATATCATCAGTACACAACTGATTTTCATGCTGGCATTGCTGATGATCCTAATCCATGTCAGTTCTTATTTGGAATTAGTTGCTCTCCTAGACAGGTCTCAGGACCATATTTCACCCTTGTTCTTCAGTTTGGGCTAGGTTTCTAAGACAGGATGCTCTCCCTAACACCAACTTTACAGAGCATACAAAGTGTATTTTATCATGGTACCAGGTTTTTAAATCTTACGTCCTCCAGAAGACAGAACTAAAAACTCCTCTTGACTGTGTTTACTCCGCTCATTCAGCAAACATTTTATAGAGTGTACAAGGAGCATTTATAGAGTGTACAAGGAATCAGAATTAGTGGGTTACCTTGTACTCTGCAAGACAAAAGAGCCATTACTGCTCAATGTTATTGTTGTTCATTCCAAGTAACTTGACAAATGGACTAGATAGAACAGGCAATTGCAGAAAATGAACTATGAGAACTAGTGTGATATGGAGAAAGAAACATGAGTATGAAAAAGGGACATAATGATTGAAGTGACCATATGGAAAAGGAGGAGGAAAAGAAGGAGACAGTGACAGCAGAAAGTAATGAGACAGAGACACGGAAGTTACATTTTTGTTGGTAAGAGAGAAATATGAGAGTATAATAGTTATCAATAATGAGTAACTTGGTAACTGGGGGAAAAGAGAATGGGAGCTAGAAGCATAGAAGAGTAATGTTTGCAAGTAAGAGAACATGAGTTACAGATTATCAAGATGGTGATGGTAAGAGACGAACAGATCTCGATGAAGGACTGGCCAGAAAGTGAGTGAGTGACAGCTAGCAGTACAGGAGTGTATGTGTGTGCACATGCGCACGCATGCACACACCCACACAAAACAAGGGAATTGAAACATTATAAGAATACAAAACCTTATTCAATTATAGATATTTACAACAGACATTTTCTTGGGGAAAAAAAAATCTGGTATTGCACACAATGGATGTATTTTATAGCGTCTAACTTTCTTTCAGGGCTACTACTTATTTCATAGCTTATCATAAAATTATAAATTAAACTGAACAATGTAATAGTTGTGTTAACAAGAGCAATAATATTAAAACATCTTACACATATATTGCATGCTTATCTGTTTATATGATGACATTCAGGTAACATTAAAATTGTTTGTCAAGGCAAAGAAAAGATTTAGCTTAGGATGACAACATGACAAAACACAACACTAAGACAGTAGTACAACAGCAATTGTAATACTCACAGTCTGTATCTTCTGTTAACATGGATGGATATTGGAAGGAAAGCGACAAAGGGAGATACAAAAATACAACGCAGAAAAAAAATGTCAACAAACAGAAAAGCAAAGACGATTAAGAGACATAATGAAACACTGGAAAATGAGACATACAGAGGTCGGAAGGTTGAATATTCTTGAGATTATACACAATGATATTGTCATTTATTACATTATTTTCTTTATAAATAAAACATTTAAACCCAAAAGATTTTTAGCCAACTTAAAAACTAATTTAAAAGTATTTTAGAGATTGAAATATTTTCCTAAAAGAGAATGATCATTAAAATTAAAACTTTTAGGTAATAGAGTTGTTCCTTTTTTTAATCATTCAGTTTTCAAGGGTCCAGTACTTAAGTAACATACTTCACTGAAACAGGTATGTGTAAGCATTTACATGCATAAGTATGTCTTGTTTATAAACATGGGGAAGAGAACTCGATACGTAGTGAAGAGTACATATAATCTTATTTTATTTTCATTAGCTGTTAATACTAAAAGAGTTGCTCAAGAACCTGGAGTTTTATACTAAACTGTTTTATAAGTGCATTTGCATGAAATATGAAACTCTCTGCTTATATGTACCTTTTGTAGTAGTCTCAACTAACAACAAATTTAGAGAGAGAAGCAGAGTACAAGAAAATATCATTTCAAGATAATATATATCAAACTAATATTTTATACAATATATACATTTATCATTCCCCAATAGAGTAAATGTGAGATTAATGTTATAAGATTAAGTTTCTGGAATAGTGAGTGTCAGTAATTATGTGGTGTTTATAATCAATATATACTACTCTGCTTGTTGCAGTTACCCAACATATTCTATTTTATTTTACTTAGATTTTCAGAGTGAGAAATGAAAAAAGAATCCACTCCAAAGTATAAAAATTAAAATTATTAAAAGCCAACAGACCGAAAGTTGCATGCTTTTGGGAAAACTATATTTTAAATCATCCACGACATTAAACAAGTAATTTTCCATTGAAAAACAATTCAGTAGAATCTACCTCTATTTGATGTCATTACAATTATCAAATCAAGCATGTTCAAATCTAAAATAAATTTTGTTTTTACATCTTTTATCTTTTACTTGTTCCAGTCATTAGACAGTTGCCTTGCTGGGACACTGCCTTGAATTTTTTGTTGAATGAATTAACCCAATACTTATTTTTTAAACCTGGTACTTATTCTATCAGTCTTTTTTGCCGAACTGCTAAGTTACAGGGATGTAAACACACCAACACCAGTTGTCAAGTGGTGATGGGGGAACAAACACAGACACAAAGACACACATATAAATATATAGATCGATATATACAACTGGCTTCTTTCAGTTTCTGTCTACCAAATCCATTCACAAGGCTTCAGTTGGCCTAAGGTTATAGTAGAAGACACTTGCCTAAGGTGTCACACAGTGGGACTGAATCCGGAACCATGTGGTTGGGAAGCAAGCTTCTTACCAAACAGCCACTCCTGCACCTATTTATCCATATTTACTCAATATCAATTCTCATGTTTCTATAAAAACACTTGCCTTTCTTCTACACATCTCTCAAATTTACATAACATTTCTACCAAACCTGTTACAAATAGCAGACAAACATTCTTCAAACCACGCAGTCACAGAGTACCATCTTAAAAATAGGAGGTTACATTGGATAATATGGCTTTAGAAATACTGTTTGAAAAGAAAAAAACAAAAACAAGATGTTCACAGCAAAAATATTGCTGATCAAACATCAACAAACATTCATTACATCTCTCAATTTCATATTGAAAAATGTATAGTTATCAACCTAGTTTATTCTTTATTCTTTGTAGCTGCTCTTCTGTATTTAATACTTATGTTTTCATATCAGGCTCACACTTCTGATCACATGTACCATACACTGTCATTCAGAGAAAGGATTCTTTTATAAACAAAAGGAATCATTTCTTCTGTTCTTTAAATGTAATACACTATCTTAAGTTCCAATGAGGGCATTTAAATAAACTAAGTAAATCAAGTGACTTACCTACTAAAACATGCTAATATAATAAACAAGAAATAAAAGACTTTTCCATGAAGTAAGAAACAAGCATTTTGAATTAGCATCAGTTTAATGACATTTTTTATGCTACCTTGCATTGACATGTTTTTAACCTCAGAGCCCCATTTTCGGGGGTCTGCAACAAATACTTCAGCATAAAACAATATTTTCCTATAATTTCTGCACAAAGACATTACTCAGGATCATATAATGATTGAATAAACATAGTATGAAACCTACCTATCTTCTGATAAATAGCTTCCCACCGCTGATTAAATGCATCAAGATCAAACTGAACTTTCTCTTTCTTTCCTGTCTTCTTCTCTTGTTGCAACAAAGCATTTGCTTGCACTTTAAGATGTTCAACACGTTCTTCTTGGGACTTCATGTCTTTTAATTTTACCTTTTACAAATTACAGAAGGTCTTTTTAAAAACATACAACTTCACTAAATAAAATATATAGTATATAAGTAATGTAGCATTGTTTGGTTGCATATTAATGCTTTTTCAAGCATGCACACCTTGAAACAAATATTTAATTAATTATTAATCAAAAAATTGAATTTAATTTAACCATGCTTTGTACATGTTATTTTTGGTCGTAGTGAAAGACCTGGGAGGTAATGAGCTTTGTGAGACAGACTGCTTCATGGAAAAATACATTAAAGTCAATACTTCCATAATAAACTAACAATCTATTCAGGATTTCAATATCCATGAATTCAAACATATGAATGGCTTGTTTTGAAATGGACTAAATCTAAACAATTTATGTATGTTTATGAGATCACTAAAATTAGGCATTGTGAATCCAAATAAATCCATAAGCCTATTACATGCAATATGTAAACCCTAATATCCAGCTTTTATGAACTTCTTTAGAATAAACACAATATCAATAAAAATGAAGTACCCCTTTATTTTTAAACAATAGTTATAAAATTATCCATGTTAGAAACAGTGACTAAAACACTCTTTCCCCAATATACAGAATGAAAGTTTAACTTACTCTGCATTGCTCTAACTGATGACTGATTTCAAGAGTTTCTTCTGAAATGTTCTCTGCAGTAGATGCCCATCTCTCATAATTCAACATCAAATCTTTCAGTGAATTCAGTTCGTCATAAAACTTTTTAGCTTCAATTTCCAGAAAAACCTTACTATGTGTCTCATTCAGAAGTTGATTGATAATTTTCCATCTTTCTTCCAGCTCTTGTGTCAGCTTAGAAATATTATCATAATTTTCACCGCCTTAAAAAATAAAATAAAATGCTAATATAATTTAGCTTCAGAACAAATTTTTATTTAAAAGCAATAAAAATTTTAACAATTAAACAAGCAAAACAGTTCATCTCAAATTAAGAGGGTCCTTTGAATATCAATCATTATAAGAGAATTAGTTTACACATATTTCTTATATACATAAAAACTTACCAAATTTTAATTCTTCAATTAATTTTTTCCCAGTTTCCAAGAGTGAAGATACTTTATCATGGTGAGTTTTCACATCATTTTTTGTATCCTGTCAAAAGAAATAGTTCTATAAGATAAAATGTTCTTTTTTCTTTCTTTTTGTTTTTTCAAATTTCGATGGAAATATAAACTTTTTTGGCAGGGTCTCACATGTAAAATATAATTAGTTGAAATATTTCAGTCAACTGAGACATAGTCCATGAAATTTATAGGCAAAACTCTGAGTGCAATAAGATCAGTTGACTGAAAGTTTTACACAATACAAAACCAAATTGGGTAGATTTGATCTTTAAAAATCAACTGGTAAAGTTATTGAAAGAAGCTTATAATGAAATAAGTGATAACTTAAAAATTTTAAGCAGTGCAATTATTAATTATTACATGAATTAATGGTAAAAAGTGATTTATGGGAATACCTTATAAGTTTTAGAGAATAATTCTCAGTGAAATTGTTTCCTGGTTTCTAAGTTTTTAACAGAAAACATTAATAAGAAAAAAGATTCCTTCATAATTCAAAAGAAAATTGTTATCAGATTTTTAAACAGTACTATAATCTGAATGCTCTTCCTATCTCTAATTATTCAACTATAAAATAAGTATAGACTATACAATGTGGTTTTGGTCAGAAGTATAGTCAGATGTTATGATTGTAAGATTTGAAGTCATGACTTTAATGACATTAGCTTGGCATCATAACCACATGTTATAAATTTTTTTAGAAATAGTAACTGTTAATACAATCAGAAACATAGAATTTAAGATTTCAAAGAAATAAAAGTACCTGAATTAAAACAAATTGCTCCTCTTCAGAAAACTCTTCTTGAGAAGCAAGGAAAGGATCTTCAACATCATCATCATCATCATCGTCGTCATCATCAACAGATAGCAATGCTAATGTTGATTCTGTCTTCTCAAACCAATCTTTCATTTTTTTCATATCTATTTCAAATTCTAACCGTAAAGCTGTATCAGTTTTGCGCTTTTTCACCACATCAGGTGAAGTTGTTGGTTCAGACTTTGTCTCTCGAACTTTCTCTTCAGCAAGAATCTCCTCGAGATCTGTTATTTTACTAAGTTCAACTCCAGACCCAGCAATCTGAAATCAAATTAATTATATTTAAAATTTTCCTATCTTAGTAAAATCAAACAAACAAAAGCTATCCATAAATAATTTGCAGTAGAGAAAAAAATAAGAGACATGACGGTCAAAATGGCTTAACAAATTTCAAAAGCTGCCACTCATATGATTTCAAAATTAGTAAGCTTAAATTTCTAGGACTATATATAGTATTTTGTAATGGAAACTTTTTAATTCATTTCAATATTTAACAAATATCTTCATAATTTATAAACACCTAATATTAGCTTAGAATTAAAAAGTAAAATTTATATAATTTTGATGTTACCTCTTGGCTCTGTGTTCCCATGTTCTGAACCAGATTTTCCCATCGCTCTTGTACATCTTCAAGTTCAGCACTTATACGTTGAACAGCTTCTTTATCCTCTAGATTCTGGACAATTTGCTGACCGCACTCATATAGTTCATCAAAAGACTGTACTTGTACTTCCATTTCTTTTTCAATGGCCTAAAATGATAAAACAACTGGAATTTTACTCAGTGTAAGTTAGAAACCAGACAATTTTTTTTAAACATGTTTTAAATACTTTAGCAGAAGAACAATGTCCAAGATAGCTTCATCAGTTCTCTCATATTGAGTCCCCACTACTCGAATAACAAAACCTAAAGAAGGTTTGCTCTAGGTCAACTTAAATCATACAGATCTATGACTAAGGGATTATCCAGCAGTGATAATCTCAGCAATTTTGCTGGTAGTGCACCTTGGAGGAATAATATATTCACCAGTAGTACCCAACCATAGAAGATATTTTTTACTTCTCCCTTCTCTTCCCTCATTCCCTATTCGCAACTCATATTCATCTGGTTGAACTTGCTCAGTTTATTCATTCAAATATTCCATTGGCAAATGATACCCATTATCATCAGGTTTATAGATGTTAGCAGTAATACATTTTGGTGATTCTTGATCCCACAAACATTCTTCTGCCCAGCATCATGTGAACATCACTAGTGACTAGCAGTTGACTATTTTATAAAAGCAGCACACCTACCATGCTGTTTCCAAATACCATATGTAACCCTAAGCTAAATATCTGTCAGATGTTATATCTTGCCAAAGAACACCATAGGTTTGGCCTATTAGTCTTATTTCCACTTCTACCACTAATAACTGTATCCAGAGGTTGTATTCCTATCCACCACTTTGGGGCTCCCTACAGTGATGTTTCCTCTTCCACACTAATAGGAAAGAAACTTCACTCTCAGTACTCCCAATTTATTTATCCTGCAACACCAAGTTATAATTCTGAAATTCTTCAAATGCCTCTATGCCCAATCTTGAAAGGTTCAATAAGAATGACACAGTCTTTTTGTTTTGCCCTCAACCACTGGTTCTGTTGACTTATACTATTCTCATATCTGCACAAAAATGTGGTTTTACACTCACATTTTCTTGTATCCTGTCTCTGTCTGAATGTTATCCCCATGGTTTTTCATTTCCTTACCCTTACATGTTCTAAGGTGCATTATTTTAGTTATGGAAGAAGTGTTGCCAAGGCTGATGGCCTTGCTGCAACTGGAGGTACTTTACACTAGGCATATATGTATGCAAGATGGTGAGACTGGTGAAGTGGAAGATAGATTTGAGGAAGATTTAACAAGTGTAAGTGGAGTGGAGTTGGATGCAAAGCAGATGGTAAAGGTGAAGGCTTTCACTGCAACTTTATTACTCACAAATAAATCATGGTTGGAAGAAAAGAAGCTTTCACAATGTTGGCAAGAAGATAGGCAGATATGCTGCAGTTCAAAATAAGGGTGAGCTTGAGGTCTATGATGTTAGGAGGAATCATTCATGGCTCAAATTGAGAAATGCAAAAGATTTAGCTTCTGCATTAGTGGCATCAGTATGCGATAAAAGTAAGAGCCAATAGGAGTTGTAAGTACTGAGAACAATGACTTTGGAAAGGGTTGAAGTGAGGTATGTATCCTCAGTGCAGGAGGAGATATGGTTGAAATGGTGGCAGTAGTTCAGAGTTCTAAAGAGTAGCAGCAGAAGAGAATGTATTTGGAGGAATGAAAAAGGGAAACTTTAAGGCAGAGTAAATGGAAGTCATTATTGCAGGTATCCAGGTGAGAAAGATGAGTAACAGGGAGAGCAGAGTCTACATAAGTAGAGACACCACATTTCAAAGTGAAATTTCAATAAAGAATGTAGCATATAAATTATGAATAGAAGGTAAAAAAGTTTGTACTTCAGAGATTTCTGTGTTACTAAGAGATGATGGGTAAGATCAAAGATAAAATGAAGTCCATAGATGTTGGAGAATGGAACATTGGTGTTCTAATTTTGACACCTTGGAGAAGTGTAAAGGTGCATTGAGAAACCCTGGTCTGAAAGCTTGCAACACAGCAATCTGTCAAATACACCTGGTGGCCAGCTGGTGATGGTAAACTAAGCAGCATGATGTACCTACTACCCTTAAAGAGGAGGGAGGTATGGGTTCTAAGCCATTTAAAACAGAACTACTTAAGAAGAAAAGTGACCAACAGACCAAGAGGTAAAAAATATGTGTGGTCCCATTGCCTTCTACAATAGTGTCCATTTACCCCAGACAACAATTCACTAGTAGTGTATGGAGAACAGGGAGAGGGGTAGACAGAGGAAGACAATGATTTTGTTAGTAGTTAGTGGCTGACACTACAAGCAAGATCACTAGTCTATAAATAGATTCAGGCCAAGTTCAAAGAAAAATAAAAGTTTTAATGATATGGTTGTTCAATGTCACTCTTCTGCAAAGTTCATTTACTTTTGTTTTTCCATTACTTCGTATTTGTAGTCAATAGAACTACACTGTTGCATGTTAAGGATCCAATTGAAACGGTTTCATTTATTCTATCTAATATTTGAAATTAGTCTAATAACAAAATCATACTGACAATACTTATATGATCTACTTAAAATAACAAAACTTATTTGTATAGATATAAGATATAGTCAAAGTAGTTTCTGCATTCTTTCATAAAATCTTATTACAAAGAAAATCTATTTTTAGATATTTCATTTAGATCTAAATTTATGAATCTGACTGAAGAAATGTGTTCTTTCAATTTTGATGTAAAGATTATTTTTAAACAATAAGGTACTTTAATTAAAGGATCTAGTTGGTTTGACTTCCAGCATTTCAAAAATTAAAGTTTATTGAATGGAATATTAATATACTTTCCTAAGCGGAGTTGCTGGAGTATTTTAACTTTTTCCAGAAAAATGTTTTTAAAAAGTTATAGAGGTTTAAAGTTTGATCATTTTCACCCTGTCAGGAACCAGGATTTGGAAGCTGTCATTTTGTGCATGACTGTACATGTCAACATTCTGAAAATAGCACGTGTTTTTATATGAAACTGTAAACAAATCAAACTCTGTTTAACGCATGACATATAACCCCTCATAACTTTTTAAAAATTTGCAGAAAAGTTTTGCGAATTTGTACTCTATACACAGGGATTCATAGGATTATGCAAATAAAATTTCAATTGGTGGGGGAAGGGGGGTGATTTAAGGCATATTCAGCTGTTATTTTTAGCACATCTCACAACCAGGGTAGAAGCAACAGATCACAGTGTCAATGTGCATGGCATTGTGTAGAATATATTTGTCAATACATGTGCTTTCTCACTGACAAAAGAGTTCTCATGTTTGACTTGTTACTATGGAAACAGACATGAACGTGTCTGTGACTTACGATTAGCTAAAATTACCCCAAAATCTCAAATTTAATTGCTACTAACTCTTTATTTATTGATTTATAGCGAAAATGATTTTTACGTCATTCATTAGCCTATAAATATGTATCACTACACTGAATATGAAATTGAATTGAACAGAAAATGATGCTGGCAGCCAAATCAACGTGATCCTAATTAAATATCTCAGGTGTTGTAACTAAGATTATAATTTTACAGATTATTAACAATAAAAGATTTTTCAATAAGAACATACATACATTTCAGTGAGCAGTCATCTAATGGTGATCATAGATAAAAGCAATCAAAATTAAGTGTGAATAAGAAAACTATTTCATTCTCAAGTTGAGGTTAATAGTCAAAAGAGATTATTTATTAAGTGTAATGCATCCTAAACAAAACATTATAATAATACACAAAATACACTACAATATTTAAATCATTTAAAAATAAATGAAGATAAAACTAAAACTGTAATAATTAAACTTCCATACCTTCAAATTTTTTACTTGTTCAGAAACTTCAGCTGGATCTTTCAGAGTAGCTTTACGCATTTTTACAAGTTTTTCTTCTTGACAATTAAGCCAGTTACAAAATGCTTTTAATCCATCAGAATAAAACTGCCATTTTAATAAGACATCTTGTAGTAATAACCGTCTCTGTTCAGTTAGTCTACATACATCATCCCAACGTTTGACAAGTTTTTCAAGTTGATGTCCAAGAGCTTCACAAGCTATAAAGCCATAGAAGAAAACACTTTTCATTAGATTACCTTTATGTAATTTTTAAAATTTTCAACAATGAAGAATGAAACTTAAACAGTTAATCAAAGATCAAATCAATCCCTTTATACTTAAGGAATTCTGTCCAAGAAAACACAAGACCTAAATCAAAATACCAACCTTTGCTAAAAGCTTCAAAGTTTCTAATTTAGGAAACTTTTTAAAAAGTTTCAAAATACATAATTCACCTACCTGTTTCAGAACTGGAATCATCCACAACAACAACCATATTATGAAGGGAATCAACTAGTTTCTGCTTTTGTTCAACAGAATGTTGCACTTTCTGCAATACAAGATTTCGAAAATCAATAGAATTCAGCATAACTGATGTATTGTATTAAAATTCCATAATCAAAAGCACATTCTACCATTTGAAATCAAGTTCTTTCTTCTCCCCATCTGCCAATCTTCTTCAACTGAACACTAACAGAAAGCCAGTTAACATTGACAAATTTATAAACTGAAATCTATATACACTACTCCTTTCTTTTAATGGTTTCACTCAAGAGTTTAGTCAATCATCTTGTACTCAGTACATCATCATCATCCTCTATCTGCTTTCTTTGCTGGCATAGGCTGGACAGGTTGCTGCTGCATCCCTAGATGGGTTGGACCACATCTCCCTCATAAATTTTGATTTTGGTTTGATTTCTACAGCTACAATGCTCTTTTTATTACCAACCACTTGACAGAATATACTGGGTACATTTTTTTGTGGCACCAATATTAGGCAGGTTGTCATGTTTACAACAAGACTAAAGGGACTTCTTGCCCTCACACTAAAACAGAGTGCACTGAGTGCATTTTATCATGGTACCAGCAGGAGAGGGGATAAAAGTGAGAGCATAACTGATACCAACAGGGGCGTAGCTAGGGTGGGGCAAGCAGGGCACATGCCCTGGGTGTCATTTTAAGGTGGGGGAGGGGGCAATTTTGGCCAAGATTATTTTCTAATTTAGCCATTAAAAAAAAATTCAAAACCGTTTCAGACATGGTTTGTTTTGCTTATCGCCATGCAATTTTTTAAAACCAGTTACCCATTTTTTCTGTGCAAGCTTCAACTTTTTGGTGGTGGTGGTGGTGGTGGTGGCAGGAGTGCAATTTTGGTGCTTGCCCTGGGTGCCACTTACCCTAGCTACAGCCATGGATACCAATGATGAGTGAATGACTGATGTCAATACCCAGCAGCATAGAATAGGCAGCATAGAATAGGCAGCATAGAATAGGCAGCATAGAATAGTGAAG
>NC_068982.1:36920267-36925157 GCF_001194135.2 Octopus bimaculoides | reverse complement strand
GAAAGAGAGAGAGAGAGAGAGAGAGAGAGAGAGAGAGAGAGAGAGAGAGAGAGAGAGAGAGATACAATGAAATATCATCTTAGTAACAAGAGTGTGATCTCTGATACATTTGCTCAAGCATACACTGGCCCAGTTTTTATTACTTCCATGCTTGCTAACATCAACAATAGTTTGTCATCTACAAAGGATTTGAGGAAGACCTGCACTTTTTGTGGGGTCTAGGCTCAACTAAATCTTCAGTTCTATTGCTCTCTTTAAGGTACACTTATCAAAATACAAAGCTTCCAGGACAGCTTAGTATAAACATCAAAGCCCCTTTGCTTAGTGTTTTATATAAAACATATTTACTTAGGATAGTTTCTTTGTTGTTTTTTCATATGTCAATATTCATATTGGGACATAGTGATCAGATGTCTGGATCTCTTGTTCAACTTTTGAGGGCTGCCAAAATATATATACTCTGATCAAGGCACTTCTTTCATGTCAAGGGTTTAAAAGATTATCTCTCCCAGAGTTGACTTGCATCAATTCATACTAATCTGTATTACTCTATTAAGAATGAACAAGCAGAAAGATTCAAAGGTACCATATGAAGGTACCTTTAGAGAAGTGTTGGGAATTGGTGTTTTTTCAGGTACTCTTCTCCCAAAGATTACCATTATCTACAGCATCAATTGCTACATCCCATGAATGTTTCTTTGCTTTTCAATGCCACTCTTCCTCTGGAAATTCACTGTTCTCCTGGCTAAATACTCCTAAGGAAATTTATGAGCAATAAGAACAAACCATAAGTAAATCAAGTTGAACTTCTTGATAGTAATATAACTTGTGCTAACATCAAGTCTCTAGATGGACAGCATCTAGTGTTTCTGTTCATGACTTGCTACTTTATCTTGAAGACCAGACAATCCCTACCTCTCCTATTGTGGAACAAAGTATAAGAAACCTGACAGTGCTAGGGACCAAATGATAGAGAAGATATGATGTGGAGGAAGATGAAACAACAGCTCTACAGGAATTAAGGAGATCCAGCCTTATATTCAAACCTTTCAATCGATATGGGTGAAAGTAATCCCATAAAATTGTATGATTCTGGTAAAGATTTTCTGAAAGAGAAGAATGTAATAATACTATTATTTAATGTGCATATGTGTGTATTTCCATACTTACAACCAGAACTGAATATTACAAGTGGAGGTAGTCCAAGTGGCCATAGTAATAACACATACAACAATATGATATTCTGAACTATAACAAAACAACTGAGTTGACTAAAGCTTGAAAAGCAGTCATCAAGTTCTTTTGTTATCACTACAAGTGTCAAGACAATGTTTGCCATTAAGATGTTAATAATTGTCTAATTTAGAAAGGTTATATCAATCTGAAACTCTATCCCAAAGATTCACCGTATCTTAATTAACAATACAAATATAACTTGAGTAAAAGTAGATAGGAAAAAAAAAATTGCAGCATTTCAACTGTAAATACAGAATATCTTCCTTTCTATAAATTAGTAATTTTTATCTGTTTATCTGATTAGTAATTCTATTTGAAGGAAGAAAAAAAAAAATGACAAATGACCATATCAAATTCTGGATGGGTGGGTGGAAATCTTTTATCCTGAAAATAATAATAAATAAATAACAATAAACATCATAAAAGCAATGACAGTAAGTTCAAAGTCATTTTGAACAAAGTGTTAATTTATGCAAACAGAGAAGGCAGATCATGTTAACTGCTTTTGGTATTTGTGTCTGCAAAGAAATGTCAGAGAAAATAAGTGACCTACAGTTGTTAACAATGAACAGATGAAATATCAGCTAACAGTTTATATAGTAAGCAAGAGACCTTTATGCCAAATTTAGAAAAATAATTCTTTTCAGATATATTTGCAAAGTGTTTAGCCACTTAAATCTGACATGATTTTTATCATTTACAAAATGTATTTTCCAATTTAATGGAAAATCAGAAATAAGTTGGAGGATAGCAGAGGGAGATACATGCCAAACGTTATCTTCTAGAGGAATCAGAAATTATTTTTATGTCACTTATGAAACCTTTCTACAAAGAGAATATCTCTAACTAGTAATCACTCCTTGCTTGAATAAGAAGTTATAGTAATATAAAATTTGACACAAGAAACAGAGTTTATCAAAGATAAGAAAGGAAAATGAAATGCTGGGATGTGTAGCAAGAACAAAATGAAGAGGTGTGAGAGTAAGAGAAAACGAGAAACAGTGAAGTTGTAAAACTATGAAAAGGCAAAGGAAAAAACAATGGAGAGGTGAGGTTACAGGAATAATAAAGATTGAAACTATTTGAGGCAGAGTAGGAGAAAGAGTTAGGGAGAAGGAAGCTGATATATGACAAAGAAGTTAGGTTAATAGATAATAGGAGGGAATAGGGTTGATGAGAGGGAAGGTTACAAGTGCACATGACAGAGTTAGAAACTTTGCAAGATTCTGGGAAAGGGGAAAAAAAGTTACAAGAGGATAAGGAATTAAGAGCTAGCACAGAGAAAAACAAAAACAAAAAAAAGAGAGAAAAGATAGGAAAAGAAAAAGTAATTGAAGTTATGAGAGAACAGAATGAGAGGCCATAGAATAGCAGAAGGAAAAAAGAAAAGGAAAACTAACAAGATATGAGAATGGATAGTTAGGAGATGATATAGAAGAATTTGCAATTAGAGGAAATGCTAATTATAAATAAAATGGGCCTACAATATAGAGGGCAGACAGACAGACAGAGAAAATTAACAGGAACAAAAAAAAAAAAAAAATTGGATACATTTTCTACACCCAAGTAGCTGGGGATTCATTTTATTAATGTGGAAGTCATTAATATAAAATAAATGCCTACTAAATCAAAGCAACATTTAACAAAATATGACAACTTAGCAATTTGGAAACAGGAAAATGAAACATTAAATATGACAAAACAAAGTTATGAACAAGCTTATTCATCAGTTAAATATACTTATCATAATACAGCAGATGCAAAATTCAATATATCTCAAGTCTTAAAATATCTACTCCATCAAATAAATGAATTAAATATGTACATTAAGAGATTTTAATAGTGAGGTCATAATGTTGATACATATTGGGAGTTACCAATAAATATTCAAGAAAATGTTTCTAAAATTCATACATTCGCTTTACAGGCATTTGGATTTTAGGTTCAGTCCCACTGCAAGATACCTTGTCCAAGTGTCTTTAACATCACCAAACCAAACAAAGTGGAATTGGTAGATGGAAACTGAAAGTAACTCATGTGTGCATGCATGAGTGTGTGTGTGTGTGTGTCTAATATGTATATGTTCATGTCTCCTTGTCTTGACATAGTGCAGTAGTTGTAAATGAGTAGCACTGTCATACAAGTTGTGTAATTTGTTTGCAATCTTCTATGAAATCTTGTTCAGTTGTGTTGTTCATGACTGAAGAATTACAGAAAATATAACCTTACTTGGAAATAAGTTAGGGTTAGCAACATGAAGGGCAATCAGCCTTATAAAATCTGCTGCAATGAATTTTATCTGACCCAAAATAAAACAATGAGGATATATTTCAGACACACAGACTGAAATCCTACAATGAACCATTCTAACTTTATATTAATGCATTCATAATTATTATTAAGGATTATTAAAGAACTGAAGCTGAAGCAAGCTTTATGGATGAAGTTATTACCTTTTTTTTTTAAAATGATAAAAATGACAAATCAAAAATAACTACACACCATTAGAGAAATCAAGATTAAAGGCTCGGAGCAAAGGATATACAAAATAGCTAGAAGAGAAGCTAGATATTAGGTACACTTAATAAGGGAAAAACTGAAAGTAAGAGATTTGCACATATTGTGTAATGTGAGGACCAGATATGTAAGAAGTATGAGAGTACTAGAGAAAACTGACACATTGTCAGGGAGAAGTGTATATTAAATGAGAATGGTGCTCTCTCTCTCTCTCTGATACTGAAAGAAAAAGAGGAATATAAATGCTACAATAATGAGGGGATCGCAAAGGAGAATGAGAGGAGAGGGACCTACCCCAGGTAAGCCCAATGGTGAGAACTGCCACTAAAGTTGACAGCTTTGCAGTCAAAAATACAATTAGGGATAAAAAAATAGCTAGACCATCAAGGATATTTGCTGTGAGGTTGAAAATTTGGTTAAGTAAGTTGCAGGTTAGTCACCTATATAATCAATGAGATAACCCAGGAAGGCACCACACACAATGACTGGAATAGCAATATCATTATCAACTGCTACAGGAGTAAAAAAGATGCAATTCAAGTTTATGTCAGAACAAGGTATCACCAGTATGTTCTTCCTAAGGAGAATAACTAGTCTCTCTAGCATTTGTTGATCTGAAGAAGGCATTAACAAAGTTTCACATTGTAATCTCGGTATTTCTAAAAATTAAAAAAAAAAGCAAAAACAAAAACAAAACAAAACAAGGATAGCTGAATGACTTGTGAGAACCATGCAAATCACGTACAGAGGTGTGATCAGCAAAGTGAGAGTTAGCAAAATATTTAGCATAAAGATTGGTGCCTATCAAGCCTCAGCTCTCAAACAAATTCCTATATGCCAACCAAGCTGGTCAATGACAGTATAGAAAAATGAAAGTATGACGGTGATGGAGTAAATTACTAGCTGTCACTATCATAGCGTAACCCCCGCAACCAGGTTGAGGATGACACAACAATGTTGATAATACTTTCTTATATAATGGAGAGGAGTATAACCTACTGAGCTGCTCTCTATACATGCCCGATACTCCTTTTACCAAAGATGATTGGTAAGCTACGGGATTAAATTGAAGATACAATTGATTATTGACAACATTATCACTCACACACACAGAGAGAGAGAGAGAGAGAGAGAGAG
>NC_068982.1:36916752-36920257 GCF_001194135.2 Octopus bimaculoides | reverse complement strand
GAGAGAGAGAGAGAGAGAGGGGGAGAGAGAGAGAGAGAGAGAGAGAGAGAGAGAGAGAGAATCCACAGCTCAGTGAAGAAGTTACACTACCACATTTGTTGGAACTGTGGGCTCAAGTCCAGCCATATGCATTTTCTATGATATGAAAGTAAGGATGCATAACAGCATATTACAATTTGTTAAAACTTTACCAACAAAATCATGCTGTAGCAGAGTAACATTATATTCAGATCATTGTTTTTGATTTCATTCCATAGTGAAGATTTTACTGACACAGATAAAAATAGTAGGATAACAACTGACAAGGTATAAAAGCTGGCCAATGAATAACAAAAGAATATAATTTTCAAAGATATTCCCTTATAACACTGCATCTTCACTACAACCTATGTCTCAGTAATCAAATGTTTCAGCAAAAGAATAATTTTAAAAGAAACTATATATCATGCATCTCTAAAAATTTCTAACGCTATAGTTCTCAAAATAACTGTAAAATTTCTACAGATTCTGCTAGAGATGATGGCGGTTTCTTCATATTTGAAAATCCTGAGGGAGAGTGGCTTTGTAAACTAATATGTGATAATGCAGGGCTTTTCTTCTTGCCTGCCCTTAGTAGTTTTAAAGTGAGAGTCAGTCTGCACAATTTCATCCAACTCTTTAGACTTGGCAATCTGACCATAGTGGCTCAGCAGGCTAAGACAGCCACAATGACTAGCAAGCTGTAAGTTTTACACTGGCAAGGTCTTCTACGTAAATTGTCTTAAAGGACTGCAGAGCTCCACCTATACTGGAGTAGCCAGAAGGATGTCAAACAAGGCACTGTACCACTTAAGAGACTCCACTTTGATTTACTGTCAAGGTTGACTCCCCAAAGCTTTTCCTTTCCCAAGGTACTGGCTCAGTCGTTAGAGTGTCAGGCTCACACTCATGAGGTAGTGAGTTTGATTCCTAGACCAGGCTGTGTGTTGTGTTTTTAAGTCAAACACTTTATTTCATGTTGCTCTAGTTCACTCAGCTGTAGAGATGAGTTGTGATGTCACTGGCGCCAAAATGTATTGGCCTCTGCCTTTCTCATGGATACCACCAGTGGCATGCAGATGGGAGGCTGGTATGCATGGGTGACTGCTGGTCTTCCATAAACAACCTTACCTGGACTTGTGCTTTGGAGGGGAACATTCTAAGTGCAATACCATGGTAGGTCATGACTGAAACGGTCTTTACTCTTTACCCTTACAAGGCAGTAACAATTTGTACTTCAAGTCTCTTCCAACATGCTAATTAACCCATAGCTGAGACCCTGACAGGTGCCATTACTCTGGGTCAGAGCAGACCTGGGAACAATAGTGGTTAAGAAGTGGTTCTACACTCCTCAAAATCCTGGAACTCCTGAACCAGGGCCCCACTATCAGATGCAGTTTGAAGTCATACCCAGGACAAAGTACTGCTAGTATTAAACTGTTAAAGAAGGCTTACAACAAATTTTTAATATAAGTTTGATCTTAAAAAGGTATTTGCTTCATTTACATAATGAAAAGATCAGATTGTTCAAACACGAGTCACAACACAGAATAAAACTTTGCTTCATCAATCATAATTTTTCAGAGCAAATTAGCCTTTCCATCGATGTACCTGCATATACTTTAGTTGACACCCACTCATTCATTGTGCATGCTTCTATTCCAGTAGACTGACACACTTTAAATCTTTTTCATATATGCATTTCAACTACCTTAATTCTCAAGTAAATTTACTGAGAGTAACTACTTACTAATTATAGGTTTCTAGGACAGGCACAGTTATTTCAAAAAGCTAATAGTAAAGTAAACACAGTACATACATAATATAGCATTATATATTAAATATTTTTACCTTATGTTGCTCAACTTGATTTTTAATACTTTCCAAATCACATCCAACTAATTGCTGGCTTAGTGTTGATTGTTCCATTTCAGAAAGCCAGTTATCAAGTTCTTCTAACTGTTGATGCTGCAATTCCATTAATACTTGTTGTAATCTGAAATTAATAAAGTAGTTACAATTAATTCCAGTAAAACAGCATTGTTATACAGTAAGAAAATAATTATAAAATAAGCAAAGCTTATTTGAGTAATATTCAAGAAATGCATTTTATAATCTTTATCAGTAATATAATTCATATTTACATAATTTTTCTGTCTCTTAATGTTCTGCCATGTCTAAAAATTGCTTTAGTAGACACTATAGAAAATTTGAACTTTTGCTATAACTTTAAATAGATATGTTATAACACAAGAAAAATATTTCTAAGACAATGATACAACATAAAACACCAATTACCCCCATGTCTTTGCAGAGTAAAGTGCTCCCTCCACTATAACTATGGAAAAATGAAATAAAAATATTTAACAGTATCAAGCATTTGGGTGAGTTTGGTAAATATGGAATTCAGAATATGATCCATGAATGACAGCTGAAAATTTAAGACAGATTTTGTCATTATGGATGAGAAGTGTTGTTCTAATATTTAAATGAAATCATTCACGCAAGTATGTAAACAAAGGTGAAAGACAGGTTAGGTTGAGACTTGTGCTAAAAGACTGTGCTGTAGTAACACTTAAACTAAATGACAATTTTATATTTGGCAATTACATATAGAAATCAAATACTGACATACATATAAGCATGCTTATCTACATATAATAATCTATTTGTATAAATATCATTATACATAAGCACAGATACATACCTATATTAGTACTTATGTATATGAGCAATGACTATGTAACAGTCATTATTTAATGTAAAATCCATATTCATTTCATTCTGACCTTGATGAATAATTTAATACAAGAACTTGTATGAATTCACCTATATATAGATACAAATGATTGTGTGGGAGAATTTCTGCCTGGATTCCCAGATTCCCTTCAGCTTAATGTATGTGTGTGTGTGTGTGTGTGTGTGTGTGTGTGCATGCATGCAAATTTTTTGTGGGGAAGGCATATATATCTTAATATATAAATCTGAAATTGTGTGTCTGTGTGAAGCCTTTTTGAATGTTTATAGAAATCCACATTTTCCACTTTTTCGGAAAAATTTTTACATCAATGGAATTTTCTCGATCTGAACTTTCCAGTGCAGTAATTAGATTTTTTAAATTCCGTTTACTTTGTGTGATTTAAGGGAGATTTGGCTGTTGTTTCTAGCAACTTTTATATTTCATCCCTGCTACCTGGAATGCCATTCTTACACATGTGCTCAACATAAAAATATAGAGAGTAAAAGTAAAAGAGGGAGAGAGAGAGAGAGAGAAAGTGATACATACAACGTCATAGATTAAACTTTCATCTCAGTGTTCTTTACCTATTCTTCAGAACATAGATATGTAAAAACACACACAACCACACATGCATGACCTGTGAAAACAACATACACGTTGCTCTCAATCTCTATTCATTTCTCCCCCTCTTCCTCTCTCGCTCTCTCAAACGTATACACGTGCAAGTAAACAATCATTCACATCGTG